>NC_067489.1:42438671-42698671 GCF_947179515.1 Apodemus sylvaticus
ATTTAAAAAACTTTATAGAATAATCTGCCTTAGAAGCATATCTAAGCTTAAGAAAATTAGAACAAGAAACTAATAAAACTGCAAAATTTGTTTTCATCACGCTTTTCCCAGAATAGTGTAATTGGTCTGGCTTCTACTTAGTTTTCCCATGGAGCAAATCCGGCCTCTAGCTCTCCATCACTAAATGCACAGCACAGCGTGCAGTTTACACAGCAGTCTCCCACCGTCCACCTGTCCGCATCACAGTCTCTCCGGGCAGCTGACAAAATGGAGACGCCAAATTCATAGCCAGGGAATCAAGGCTTTCTTATTGTAGAACACAGACAACCCAGCATGGGGCAATGCCAAAAATACAAAACAAAACAAACAAACAAAAGCAACAACAACCAAACCCCCTCAAAAAAAAAAAAAAAAAAAAAAAAAAAAAAAAACTCAGAAAAAAAAAAAAAAAAAAAAAACCAAACCAAAAGTGAGAGGATCCAAGTTGAGTCTCATGACGACCTCGTGTGTAGTGTTCAGGGATGAGGCACACAGGTCCTCTGTGTAGTCAGTGAGACCAATACTCTTCTCTCACAGTACAACCTAGAAAGAGGTTAGAATCTGCCTCCCAGCGGACCTACCCACACGCCTGCCTATTTACCTGCTCACCCATCTATTTACCTGCCATTTTTGACCTTATATACGAATAATAGTACTACAGTATTTCTATAATGCACTCGATGTTCCATTTCATTTGCGTTTGCTTTTTAACGTTAATTTAATTTTTAAGTTACTCTGTCCTCAAACAAATAGAAAATGCCAAGTAGTAAAAAGTAGAATCAGCCAGGAATCGAAGGGTTGGGACCTACATAGTTACTTTTATTTTTTTGCTATGATGAAATGCTACTTCAAGTTTTTAGCTTCTGTGAGAAGTTACTGTGGCTTATGGTCTCAAAGGGTCCAGTCCACGGTCACTTCGACCCATGGTGTGGGCAGATGAGCAGGGCAGGAGGATCTTTCCCACTTCCTGGCAAACAGGAACAAGGAAGATAGTGTTCTAGGAAGGGGCCATAGATAGTATATCCTAAGGACCTGTAACCCTATAACATGCTTCTTCCTGCCAGGCTCCAACTCCCAATGGTTCCAGACCCTCATAGTACACACGTCCTGTTGGGACTTATACAAACTTTGGCTAATAGGAAGTCTGTGCTCCCTATATATTGTTTGCTAAACATTCTGCACATGCACATTCTCCTTTTTTAATTAGACATTTCCTTTATTTACATTTTAAATGGAATCCTCGTTCCTCGTTACCCCCCTGAAAACTCCTATCCCATTCCCCTTCCCCTTGCCTACTAAGTCCCCCTTCCACCTCCCAGCCCTGGGATCCCCTACAATGGGGCACCAAGCCTTCACAGGACCAAGAGCCTCTCCTCCGACTGATGTCCAACAAAGCCATCCTCTGCTACATATGCGACTGGAGCCATGGGTCCCTCCATGTGTATTCTTTGGCTGGTGGTTTAGTCTCTGGGAGCTCTGGACGTACTGGTTGGTTGATATTGTTGTTCTTCCTATGGGGCCATATTGTACATTCTTAAAATCCTTTCTAAAGGGACCGCCATCATCTTTCACCATGGAACAGGCCCTCTCTGCCTCTGTGCTCCCCTGTCCCGTGATAGCAGTTAATATAGCAGTGACTGGTTAATATTGTGGCTGCTTGTGTGTCTCTCTGCCCTTCAGTTAACACTGGGAGCTCCTGGTTGGTCATGAAGGGAAGGGCAGCTCAAGATGATGCTGAAGGAGTTATTTATAGGATTAAGGTCAGGAATAGAGAAGGCTACGGTAATGTGGAGATGCCTCACATGCCAATTCTTCGGGATTAAAACATATTCTATATCTATCATAGTCCTTATATATGTATATGTACATGTGCAGCCAAATGTTCCAGAATTCGAGAGGCTGGACAGACAGCTCCTCAGTGAAGAGCATGCAGCACTCTTGCAGAGGATCTTAGTTCAATTCCAACTACCCGTGTTGGATGTCTCACTACCATCTGTTACTCCAGGTCCAGGGGATTCCAATCCCTCTGCTGGCCTATGTAACTGAAGTATGTAATCAGTAAGGCTATTTGAAATAAAGATTTGTCATTAAACCTGTTTTTAAAAAGATATCTAGAAAACTCCAAAGGATTCTGTATAATCACTCCCTTTTACTTTAAGAGAAAGAACGGAAGAGCATAAAATCTGATCAAATTCAGTTCAATTCAGTTTTTAAGTTGCAGATTTACAGAGCATCGCATCACCTACTGATTTGCCGGCTGAGTGAGAAAATTTGTGCATTTCTCAATACTTATTTATAAATAATGAGATATGAGTCAAAAGGATATATAGGTAAACACTGATTTACAAAACTTCCTTTCCTAACTGAGTGTAGGTTGTCAGGCAGGCAGAGACCTTGCCTTCTAAAACAGAAAGACACATGCTCTCTTGGGGGTTTTAGAGCATCAAAGATGCAATCAATGGGCATCTTAAAGATCTACTGGCGCATGTACATGACTCTGTGTGATCTGTTCCTTTCATCCACCCAGCCCTGTAAGGGCAGCTCTTCATCTGGTACCCATATTTTTCTCACCTCTCAAATAGGTTGGCCAAGCAAGTCGACTCTTAGAAAGCAAGGCATGACATCTTAGAAACTTTCAGCCAAGTTTAATAGTAATGCAAACAAGGAAAGCTTTGAAATTTTTACGCTTGAGATATCAAACAACTTTTTTTTTCCCAAGGAGTTGTACATTTATGACAATCACATTGAAGGGATTACTGTCTAAGGAAGTGACATAGAAGAGTGTGAATATTATTCAAACTATTCCGGCAATTTGAGTTGTTAATTCATACAGGTGGAAAGGATGCTTACCTGCCTGGATATTGAGCTGCCTGAGTGTTGATTGAGTTGAATATTCATTTGGATAAATAGTCATTGCATTCCCATAGTGCAAGCTAGAATATGATTGATTGACCATTAAATTCTTAATAGTGCGCCAGAGTAAAGGTGTCTGTTATAAATTTGTATAAAGCACACGGAGGAGAAAGAGATTGCTCAGTGGGTGAGGACACTTGCTGCACACTCACCAGGACATGAGTTCAAATCCTCTGATGCTGACGTAATAGTTGGACATGGCCACACATGCATGTAACTCAAACATTGGGAAGTAAGGACAGGCTGACCAGTCAGCCTGGCTGAAACAGTGAAGAACAAGGCCAGGGAGAGTCCCTGTCTTAAGGGGATTAAGTAGGGAGTGTCAGAGGACCTAACGTCCTCCTGTGGCTTTTGCACACAGGATAAATGGACACTCCTGTGCACATATCTCATAAACACACCACACACACACACACACACAGCAATGAATATGAAGAATCCTAGAACATCTCTAAGCTCTTTTTAAAAAAAAGATTATTTATTTTATGAATATTAATACCCTGTCTCTGTCTTCAGACACAATAGGAGAGGGCATTGGATCCCATTAAAGATGTGAGCCACCATGTAGTTGCTGGGAATTGAACTTAGAATTTCTGGAAGAGGAGTCAGTGCTCTTAACCACTGAGCCGTCTCTTCAGCCCACATCTTTAAATTCTTTAAAAAAAATAAATTGACACCTACTTTCAAAGATATGTCTTTCTAGTAAGCACCCTAAAGGTTTGTTCACTTTATTTTCAGATAAAAGTAAGACAAATTTGAAATTGAAATATTTTTGTATATTATGTGAACTAAACCAGGCACAGGACAAGGTCTTGCAGAGGGGTGGGACAGGTTGATCAATGGGGCCTGAGTGACAGAGAGCAGAAAGAAGGTCTGGTCTGCTAGCTCACAGTGGGTGATCATAGATAGAGGTTGTATGTTGCATATCTCCAAATACTAGAAAAAAGGCTTTGGGAAGTTTTCCTCACAAAGCAATGACATGTCTTTGTGAAGCTGGAGACAGATGCACAGTGTGCAGTGTGAATTCCACTTATCACAAGCTGTCTCTTCAATCTGTATAGTTTTTGTTTTTATGCAATCATTAAAATTATTTTACTTAGTAGATATGAACAAAGCATGAAATAAAGAGATAGATGAATCAAAACGTGTTAACATAGCAGAATAACTTCTGGCTCAAAGGTTCCAGAGGAAAGTGTTGGTTAAAAGCTGTTAGCTGCTGTGTGGGTTCTTCAAACTGAACTCAGGTCCTCTGCAAGAGCAATGAGCAGTTTTGCCACTGAGCCACCCATCTCTGCAGTCTCTTAAGATTCCCACCTAGGGACGTCTTAGTTCACACTGTTTTATCGCTAGTTTTTATCTTCCATGCCCTAGCCTTGATTTAATTTTGGTATGTAAATAGGCAACGTGATTTTTCCTACTGTAAATCATGAGGGTGATTCTGTTTTGGATTTAGCAATTTAGAGCTATTATTTAGTACAATTAATTTGTTTGCTTAACCTGGGCTTTTCAAGATTAGGGAGAAGAAGATAAGGAAGCAAAGACCGTGACCTTTGATGGAGTTGATGCTGTTTCTCTTATTTTTTGTTAATGTAGTTGAAGTATCACCCTTTTGTTTCAAAACTTTCAACCTAATTCTCTGAGGTGAACAAAATCGAGCAGATATCGGTCATTTGTTACCCTCTAAGGGAAGAAAGGCTGAAACATAATGTGAACATGTTATACTCCCTCTAAACTGTCTGAGACAAGTGTAGCCAAATGCAGAAATTACGCGCACGAGAGGTTTTGGAGGATGTAACAGCTACTGAGATCTAGACTGCACCAGAAGGGTGTGTGCTTTGTCTTATTTTAAAGGGATTGAATGTTTCTCAGTCTGTTTTGTTGTATGTGTGTTATATTTATATGGCAAGTGAGAGAGACACTCTCCAATTCCTCTACGTCAGCAGACAGAGTATAGGATGGGGAACTGGGGATGAAAGGATAGAAAATGATACAGCCTAACTCTAATGACCCCAAGAAGTCAGAAGTTTAAAATGCTATCTCGCTTTGTTAGAAAGTAGGTAAAAGGTCACATTCCAGAGCCTGCCCTTTGTTTAGACCTAGCAAAAAGGCCTTGAATAGGTGATCCTGGCCCCATAAGGTAACTGGAAATGAGCTAAGCTTATCTTGCTTCTGTAAACTGCTTATGCCATTACCTCTATGCAGGAGTTCACGCAGCTATAGACATTCAAGAAAATAGGAAACTAATTGGTCCACTGAGCATGGGCTCTGATAATTTAAATTGATTGGCATAAAAACTATGGAGGTACAAATGGATTGGCTCGCATTTCGCAGGCTCTTCATGCTAAGAAATGATTGGTTTGTGATTCCAGGGCTTTGTTGTAAACTTATAAAAGCTGTCGCAATTCGGCACTCATGGTCCACAGTCCTCTAACCCTGCACGGTATACGGCTGTGGAACCCAGAATTCTGGAATAAAGAAATCCTCATGTTATTGCATCGAGACCATTTCTTGCAAGTGATTTGGGTGTTGCCTTCCGGGGTGTGAGGTGCTGGGGTACCCTCAGTTTTTTGGGGGGGGTTACATTTTCTTGGTGCATGGGCCAGGAAGTGTGACTTTCCTTTACACATGAGAACCAACTCGGAGGTAAAGGGGATCCCCTCTGGAATGTGTGTGTGCCAGCTGGTGTCTGTGTCCTGAATGTCTGTACTGGTCTGTTTTCTGTATCTGAGGAGTCGTGCGTTTTCAGTGGGCAGCTGTCCTCTTGAGCTCATGAGAACCAGAGGACCATGGTGAGCAGACATGCTCTGTACCACAGGCTGTGGCCGGGGAGACGTTCCAGGGTATTTTGGGGGAACTCCAGAGACCCTGGAAGATTCCCGTCTGAATGTCGGAGTGGACAAAGAGGACATGGTAGTTCTACTGAGTTGGAGAACTTATATGCCCTCCTGGCCGTCTAGTTTTCTGATCTGGTTCTGCTCGGTTTTGCTTGCAAGCTTCTGGGGCTCGGAGAGCCTGTCTAGTGCGGGGGCTCGACTGGCAGCTGCTAGAGTCGAGACTGCAGGGTTCTGGAGGAAGCTGGACCCTGGGAGAGCTAAATAAGGCTCTCTTCCATCTGTAAATCTGGTTTGTCTGGTTCCTGTAGTGTGTGCAGGTACACCTGGTGTCTAAAACTGCGCCCCTCTGGGGGCAAATTGTGTGATTTTCCTTGCTCTGTGTTCTTGAATCTAGAGGCCTAATGGTGGCAGGGTCAGGCTGTCTATGTGGTGTTGTTTTGTATTGTGTTTTGTGTTCTTGGATTTAGACAGATGATATTATTTTGACTTTGACTGAAAAACAACTCTGTGGCGCCAAAATCAGGTCACATGACTCAAGCGCGACACAAGAGTGCCTCAAGCACAACTTAGAACAAAAGGAGAGACATAATACTTGGGCTTCGATGCCCCCTGAAAAGGAAAACAAGTCTTAACAAGACGTTCAATGTGGCAGGTGAGAGAATTTTGGGTTTAAGTTGGTACAAATGGTTTATTTCTTTTATTTTAACTTGTTTAAATTGTTATGATCGATGTGATGTTAAACTTTGTGGTTATATTTTTCCTCTGGGAGAGAAGTCAAAATAAGGGAGACCTCCAGAAGACTAGATTCTAAAATATTAAGTGAAAAAAAAAACTGTCTTTGTGATACTAAAATCTTTATAATTGGTATTAAGTTCAAGGCATAAGTTCTTATTTGATACAAGGTTTATTTTGATAGAAAATCAAAGTTTTCATTGGTATAAATACTAAATTTAAAAGTACAGGATTTACACCCGGTTCTTTGCTATTATTACTGATCTGAGATGTTTAAACCTAGGAGTTAAGGGCTAGATAGAAATATAAGGCTCTGAGTTTATTGTTAGGGTGTTTTCTAGGTTTTAATCAGAAATAGCTGAAGATAGTTTAACAGACAATAGTCCACATTACTTTACATAGATAGTTGGTTTTCAAAAAATGTCAAAAATCCATGGAATATGATGTTTTAGTCTTAAAAGCTACATTAAGCTTTCTATATATTTTCAGTTAATATTGGTCACTCTTAGATTTCTGATGGTATTGAAGACTGTTAGTGTCATAGACAGCCCAAGATGTTTAATCCTGAGAAAGCTGATATAGATTTAAATAAATGATTTTCAGGTGACATAAAATTTAAAGCCAGGACATGAGTCAATTTTTACAATGTTAATTCTTAAGTTGTACAGAGTCATATTGGGGAGTCATGCCTCGTGGTAGGAACTTGACCTTGGCCAAGGACAATCCCTGGCTTCGGGCAGGAATCTGAAGTTAGGGCATAATAGGGAAGTAGGTTACAGCAGGAATTTTTACCCTAGGGTGGAGAAGCCCAGAGTGAAGGTTAAGCTCTTTGTTCCTCCAGGTCTAAGAATTCCTGAGTTAAGCAGGTGACCCACCCAGCTGCCTGAGCTGTAGAGTCAAGAACCGCCAGAAGACTTTGCTGGAACTCAGCCTGGGGTCTGGGGGGATGTGCTTGCCCAAACTGTTAAAAGGTCTGACTGACATTAAAGTTCCAGCAACCCAGATCGTAGTAGCGGCAGGCAGCTACAAAATACAACATTAAGTGTTAATTCTGACAGTCTTTTAAGATAATACAGATGAAAAGGGTTCTGTTTAATTGACAGGGATAATAAACTAGGTGTTATGTCTATGTTATAGTCTATAATTTACAAAATGGTAATAATTATGCTCAATTGATATTTAGAGAGGACCACAGAGTGGAGTAGGAAAGGAACTGAGACCACCTATCCTGATACCATGGTAGCTTTTTCACTAAGGATATATTTTCCAAGAGACTGATCAATCTCTTTGAGACTGTTTTATTTATAATACAAGAGGGATTACCCCCTCAGACAAAAGGTAAGAGGCACCTAAAAGACGAACACACCAGACTCCATTGACAGGTCTTGAGGGCATGGCAGCCCACAAGTTTGGCCAAGGTATGTAAGGTTGAGCAGGTACCAGATGAGTCACCTACAGCTTTTCTAGGGCAGCTCATAGAAGCATTCTGCCAATATACATGCTATGAATCCAGGGGCTCGGAATATAAAGCTACTATGACAATGGCTGTTATAGACAGGGCTAGTAGAGATATCAGGAAAAAGCTTCAGAGGCTAGAGGGATTTGGTGCAGGTTGCTGAGATGGTCTGTAGAAGGATTTAATATAGGTTGTTGAGAAAATCTGTAGAGAGATTTAGTACAGTTTGCTGAGACAGGGAGACAGAGGAGGAGAAGAAACAGAGAAAGAAAATGACAGAAGGAAGGAAGCTACAGAGAATCCTGGCTATAATAGTTAGAAAAAGCAGAAAAGGGAGACAGAAAAGGACCAGTGTGCCAGAGTGTGCCCTAAGAAATAGAAGTCGGGAGCAGGAATTCCCAGGTCTTGGGAAAAGTGCCCCCAAATGGCAAACCCAGGTGTTAGCCCTGGGTGAAGACAGCGACTAGGGGAGATGGGTTTTCTGACCACCTCCCCCAACCCAGGATAACTGTGGGAGTGAAAGAGAAACCCACTCAGTTCTTGGTGGACACAGGGGATCAACACTCGGTCTTCCAAGCCAATGGTGCTGTTTCCAAGAAAAGATCTTGGATCCAAGAAGCCCCTGGCACCAAAATGTATTCATGGACTACCCGAAGAACAGCAGACCTAGGGATGGGATGAGTAGCCCATTCATTTAGGGTCACCCTAGACTGTTCCTACTCTCTGTTGGAGTAAGACATACGCTCCAAAAATGGGGAGGGGGCAGATATGCTTCCTGCCCAACAGGCTGCAGCTAACTGTCCCAAAAAGAGAGACTGACCTCTGCTGAAAGTTGCTACAGACAGAAGCAGTTTTCTCCATGATGGACAGAGATAAGCAGGTGCTGCTATGGTGGACGACACAAATGTCATCTGGGTAGAAGAATCTCTACCCCCTGGCATGTCAACGCAGAAAGTGGAGGTTGTTGCCCTCACCAAGACCTTGGAACTTGGAAAATCAACATCCACATGGATAACAGGTATGCCTTTGCCACAGCCCATGTCCACAGGGATATATGCCAAGAGGACTGGTCACATCAGAGAAAACCAACAGGAAATCTTGGACCTCTTAGATGTCCTAATGAAGTCAGCCACTGTGAGTATTCACTGCCCAGGACTTCCAAAGGTAAAAGACTCAATGGGCAATAACCAGGCAGAGCAAGTGGCTCCAGGAATGGATATGCAGGAGCCTATACTGGTTATGGGTCTGTAAAGAGACACCCATTGGAAAATGGGACAAAATTAAGGAACAGCCTCACTTAAAATAAGATTGCTAACCACCCTACCAACTATTACCAAGAGAGGGTGCACACAAGAAGGGAGAACTATACTCCCCAGAAAGTAGGCCAAGGACTCACTAGGCCAAATGCACAGATGGACTCAATTAGGAGATTAAAAAAAAAACTTTGTCCTGGCAGTTAAGGGACTAAACGTATATATTTAAGACTCAGGTTTTAGGCTAGAGAGATAATAGAACAGTGTAAGATATGCCAGCAAGTAAATGCTTATGCAGTAAAGAGTAAACAGAGCAAAAGACCTAGAAGAGAACAGCCTAGAGTACATTAAGAAATTTTATAAAAGCTAAGGCAGGAGAATATGTTTATAAAATACCTTCCAGCATTTATAGATACTTTCTCTAGATGGGTTGAGACTTTCCCCAGTAAGCAGGAAACAGCTGCCAAGGTTAGAATAAATTTTCCCGCATTTCAGAGTGCCCAAGGTAATTGGATCAGATAATGGTTCTGTTTTTGTTTCTAAGGTAAGTCAGAAATTGACAGAGATATTGGGGACTAATTGGAAACATTATTGGATGTACTGTCCTCAGGGCTCAAGGCAGATAGAGAGAATAAACAAAACCCTATTAGAGACCTTAACTAAATTGATCTTGGAGACTAGCTCAGGCTGGGTGGTGACTCTCCCCTTGTTTCTGAAGAGCCCCTACCATTTTAACCTGCCCCGCTCCCCTAGAGATCCTCTTTGATACCCCAACTCCTTTGGTGTTCACTGGGCCCTTCCAGGAGGTGTCCTACAATATGAGATTTGCCTTAAATGCTCCAGGCATGCCAGAAACTCCTCACTGTTTCCAGATGGGCACTGGATCTGTATAAGAAGGCTTCAGGAACTGTTGCTGAAACCCTGATGAAAGAAACCCTCATCAAATTGACCACAGAGACTGGTGTTAATGATTAGATAACTCTCCTACCCTTTGTGCTCTTCAGGCCTTTTTGCTCTAGGCTCAAGACCCTCGAGTAGGTGAGGCAGCGAGCGTGGAAGGCCTACTCAGGAGAAAGAGACTTGCAAGTCATTTCCAAGTTGGAGGTTTGGTCTACGTTAGAGGCCACTGCGCATAATACCTTGAGACTTGGTGGAAAGGCCCTTATCTTGTACTCTTGACCACCCTGCTTTCTGCTTTGAAGAGACCCTTTGTAATTTTACTCCTTTTGCTTACAATTAGAACCAGTGTGATTAACCGGTTAATAGTTTTTATTAGGGAATGAATAAGTGCTGTGCAGATTCTTATGCTAAGCCAACAATATCAGAGATGTAGAGAAGGACAATCCAGAATATATAGAGTCAGAGATTTAGCTCTATAGTTCTAAGATTAGAACTATTAACAAGAGAAGAAGTGGGGATGAAAGGATAGAAAATAATACAGCCTAACTCTAATGACCCCAAGAAGTCAGAAGTTTAAAATGCTATCTCGCTTTGTTAGAAACTAGGTAAAAGGTCACATTCCAGAGCCCGCCCTTTGTTTAGAGCTAGCAGAAAGGCCTTGAATAGGTGATCCTGGCCCCATAAGGTAACTGGAAATGAGCTAAACTTATCTTGCTTCTGTAAACTGCTTACACCATTACCCCTATGCAGGAGTTCACACAGCTATAGACATTCAAGAAAATAGGAAACTAATTGGTCCACTGGGCACGGGTTCTGATAATTT
The DNA here is from genome assembly GCF_947179515.1 of Apodemus sylvaticus. Lineage (NCBI taxonomy): Eukaryota > Metazoa > Chordata > Mammalia > Rodentia > Muridae > Apodemus > Apodemus sylvaticus. Next base: position 42,449,622 of record NC_067489.1, read on the forward strand.
AAAGTGATTGGCCTAAAAACTATGGAGGTACAAATCGATTGGCTTGCATTTCGAGGGCTCTCCATGCTAAGAAATGATTGGTTTGTGATCCGAGGGCTTTGTTGTAAACTTATAAAAGGTTTATAAAAAGTGTCGCAATTAGGCACTCAGGGTCCACAGTCCACTACCCCTGTGCGGTGTACGGCTGTGGAACCCGAATTCTGGAATAAAGAAATCCTCATGTTATTGCATCGAGACCATTTCTCGGGAGTGGTTTGGGTGTCACCTTCCAGGGTGTGGGGTGCTGGGGCACTCTTGGTTTTTGGAGGGTCTTACAGGGACACAGAGAAAGAAGTGGAGACTTTAGAGCCGGAAGGGAAGTAATGCCAGAGAGGCACACCGGTAGTAAAATTCTCAGATGGATACACTGTGGCCTACAAACGTGATATTATATGAAGGCTGTGATGTGGACAGCATGCACAAACCCTGTGTTCCAAGGACAGGGTAGCCCATAAGCAGTGTGTTGGCAACAATGGGAGAGGCTGAGGAATGGGTTGACAAGAAGGTCACTGAAGGCTAAAGAGAGGTACACTCAGCGTGGAGAGTGGGTAGTGTCCCGATATCGATAGAAAGTGGGTTAAACATGGACTGGAAGGAAGGAGACCTGCGGGCACCAGCTTTGCTTGAGCATTTGGGTAACAAGGCCGGCAGGAGTTTAAGACAGTGGAGGTATGCCCATTCCTGAGGGAGGATGGGAGGAGCCGCCCATTCCTGAGGGAGGATGGGAGGAGCCACCCATTCCTGGGGGGAGATGGGAGGAGCCACCCATTCCTCAGGGAGATGGGAGGAGCCACCCATTCCTGAGGGAGGATGGGAGGAGCCGCCCATTCTTGAGGGAGGATGGGAGGAGCCGCCCATTCCTGAGGGAGGAGGGAGGAGCCGCCCATTCCTGAGGGAGATGGGAGGAGCCACCCATTCCTGAGGGAGATGGGAGGAGCCGCCCATTCCTGAGGGAGATGGGAGGAGCCGCCCATTCCTGAGGGAGATGGGAGGAGCCGCCCATTCCTGAGGGAGGATGGGAGGAGCCGCCCATTCCTGAGGGAAGATGGGAGAGCTGCCCATTCCTGAGGGAGATGGGAGCAGCCGCCCATTACTGAGGTATGGTGGGAGGAGACACCCATTCCTGAGGGAGGATGGGAGGAGCCGCCCATTCTTGAGGGAGGATGGGAGGAGCCGCCCATTCCTGAGGGAGGAGGGAGGAGCCGCCCATTCCTGAGGGAGATGGGAGGAGCCACCCATTCCTGAGGGAGATGGGAGGAGCCGCCCATTCCTGAGGGAGATGGGAGGAGCCGCCCATTCCTGAGGGAGATGGGAGGAGCCGCCCATTCCTGAGGGAGGATGGGAGGAGCCGCCCATTCCTGAGGGAAGATGGGAGAGCTGCCCATTCCTGAGGGAGATGGGAGCAGCCGCCCATTACTGAGGTATGGTGGGAGGAGACACCCATTCCTGAGGGAGGATGGGAGGAGCCGCCCATTCCTGAGGGAGGATGGGAGGAGCCGCCCTTTACTGAGGTATGGTGGGAGGAGACACCCATTCCTGAGGGATGATGGGAGGAGACACCCATTCCTGAGGGAGATGGGAGGAGCCACATCAGACCTGGCTTCAGACTGTCTGCAAAACAGCACACACGTGGTTCCTGTCCAGGAGAACAGAGCTGAGAACTTAGTATTCACCCAAGCCAAAGTCCTCACCAGTGCGACTGTCATCTTGGTTAATGACAGGGCAAGGCACTGGAAGCTCTGGAAAACCGACAGCGCTAGGATGTGAATCCAGATGGAAACCCATTTCTATACTTGGGCAGCAGATTGCATCTAGTCTCTGAAAAGATACATTTCTAAAACAACCAGACCTTTTAAAATCAGGAATGCCAGATACTGCCCCTGGGATTTCACACACACACACACACACACACACACACACACACACACACACACACACACACACTACAAAGAAAAATAAACAGCTTTTTATGTCCCCTTGCACAGCCAAAGACTATGTTTGCTCTTGCCAGACCATTAATGTCTATCCACATTGAACTGGCTATAGACAAAGGTTCAAAACAGATTCTTCACGAAACCTGGCCTCTTGGATCTGAGTCTATGAATTTGCTGAAGTTCAGATACTTGCAAAAATATATGAGCAGTCGTCAGTGGGTCTACAGTCTTGCTTTCTACACAGTTAAAATCCCAAGGCAGAAAAGGAGAGAAAATATGAGTTGGCCGAATTAGATAAAAACAGAAGCCTGGTAGATAAATGCGAGAGAGAGTAACTGATTCCTACTGTGTAGATGCCACTTAGAGACCTGGAGTACGTTTCTCTATCCAGGAAACCTTTTTTGGGCACCTACTGTGTGCCGAGCTCAGTGTTCATAAGAACCGCAGGCAGAGTCCCGAATGGCATGGTTTTAGAGTGGCACTGCTTCTGTGTGAGTGTGTGTGCTGGTGTGTTGCTTTGCTCCAGGGAGCACAGTCACACACACACAGAGGATGAAGGATCATCGATGCCAAGAGACATTTAGACCATATCCTTCTCCCTACTAAGCTTGATTAGTTTATGTGAACGACTAAGGTAAGAAGTTTCTCATCTTCTACCAAGAAGGCAGTGACTTCCTTAGAGAATCACCTGAGGCCATCACAGGACTGCAGGGCTGTCTGAAATTCTTGAACATTATCATACGCTAAATGGCAAAGCTGGCAGCCACTGAGGCTGTTCCTCTCTGTCCTTATGAGAGAGTCACTCATCTAATCTCCCCTCTCTGTCCAACCCAAACCAGCAAAGTTGGCTAATTTAGAAGAATTGATCCCTCATACATACCCTTAGTGCTCGTCGTCAGAGCCCCAACACATCCTACTAAACCTCACCCATAAGTTTCTCTACCAGAGAGCATCCCACTGAAGAAATCTTGGGTGATTGATTCTGTGTGGTCAGTTGCTTCATCCTCTCTCAAGCAGGGAAGCCTCGAGGGAACTTTAAAACACATAAATGTTCCTTGAAAGGCAAAGCAGAGAGCATTAAGATTTATTTTTATTTTATTTTATTTATTTTTAGCAGAGAGGGGTGCATCTGGGATGGCAGCCTGCTAACTTATGAAAGTTGTCCGTCTGTACCAAGGACACACATGGGGAAACCAAACGGCATCAGAACCCGCAAGAGGCTGACAGATCTTCCCTACTAAAGAGGTGTTATATATAAACTTAAGCCAGAGAGTTGATCTGTCATGGTTGAGCTGGGCCTTCACAGGGGTTCTCTACGCAGACATGAAGACAGAGTTTACGGCTGGCTTCTGCAGCCAGCGTTTTGAGGAGAGCACACAGGAGAAAATCAGCTCTTCATGTTACAGCAATATACAGATTGTCAGTGTGAAAGGGTTACTGTGACAACTTTAAGGACAGAAACCTAAAGTCAAGCAAGGCCCATCGGCATGGTGACTTCACCACAAGATGCAGAATTAGTTATCCAAAGGCAAGCCGGAAGGGAGTGTGTGCGGAGCAGATTTCTTTTAAGCAACAAAGTGACTTAGGAGCCATAAAATTCTGGTCCACGACAGGGCGTTCTTAAAGTCTCACCCAGCTAACGTCACGGAGGAGCTATATCAGTGTCTCACGAACCACTTTAAAGTTCCAAGTGTGAAAAGTACCGTAGACACCCCATTCTCCTGTGTCAAGTAAAAAAATTCTTTTGTGAGTCATGCTAACCCAAGACTGTACAGGAAAGAGAATTCTGGAAACATTGTTTGAATTTGCCTCAAGTAACTCAATACAGCATTAGAACAGTAGATCCCCTCGTGGTACCTTGATAGGTAGATATTTATTTTAGTCAAAAAGTAACTTCCTTATAAAGAAGATAAACAAAATGACTTCTGACAAAATGTCTTCTGAAAATTGTAACACAGCAACGCTTTCCTATGGTAGTCATGTTGTTGTCCATATTTACGTGAGTTTTACTATTTTTCCAGCTGAATCATAATCTTCATTTATACCCTGCAGTTCACTGAAATACAAGCTTCATTTCTACCACAAACTGGACGGCAGGCCAATATCATAAGGGAAGAGAAAGCAATGGCTAATAGCATCACGGCATGGTAAACAAGAACTACTCCTAATTATTTTACTGTTCGTCTCTGCAGTTGATCACATGATCATTATAAATAGTTTTAAGTATGATCCATTCCCCATTTTCTCTTTCCTCTACACATCATTCAGGTTGCTTGTGTATTTATTCCTAAATCTCTGGGAAACTGATATTTCTACCTGATTTGCCCTATTTTAGCTTTCCTTTGGATTTATTTACAGGATCTGGGATTGCTAAAACTTCCTAGGGTTTTCTTGCCTTTAAGGTATACTTTATGAGTGTTATTGTATAATAACAACCTGTCTTCCCAATTACTGTAATAGTAACCCTTTCCCCCTCTCCCAAGCCCTGTAGAAGACTTTCTTCCTTGGAACTAAGATTTAGCCTATCAAGACCCTTTGGGCTTTTGACATTGCAGCATGACGTGGGCCAGATTGATATCTTGGGATACAGATGGCTTGTGGGCTGCAGGTTGATAGCTTGCAAGGACAAAGGACAAGAAGCAATCTGTTGTGGAGTCTCTAGTGTGGTTGTGAGAGGAAAAACTAAAACATCCACCCTTGATTTTGTGACCAGATCTTTAGTTGGAGGTTAATGATACCATAACACAGAAATCTCATCCTGGGATAGGGAACCATGGGGTGATGCAGTTGGCTTTAAAACGAACCTTCAAAACCAATATTCTAAGATGGGGAACATAATAGGTTCAGTGAATTCCATGAGCACGGCTCCATTATTGTACCATAAATCCCTTAGTTTGAACCATGCCATGAGGAATTCCATCCCAGTGGACAAGGCATTGCAGAAGGGAACACCATTCCCTTTTGTCAAAGTCAGTACAGTTTCCCCGACCCCTGTAATCGTAGTATTAAGGAGGGAAGGAGACCCCAAGACAGAGCTCAGGAAGGGGGGGTGTATTTCTGGCTCAGCTCAACAGAAGTTGCCTTCTCCAAAGGTAGATATCTGCATGCCTGTTCGTAAACCTGGGTTTTCCTCACTTGTAGACTACTCACAGAGACTCTGTGCCCGTTCCTCCTGTTTGTATCTCAAACAGCACACACAGCAACTTTTGCTTTCGTTTGGTCATGCAGATTATATTATTTCCTCCAGACAGCTGAAACAGAATAAGCTTTCTTTCAAACAAACTGTTTAATTACAACTAAAGAAAGAAAGAAAGAAAGATGGTGAAAAGCTGTCAGGAAGTAAGAAACACACGCAAAGTTTTCAGGAAAATTGCCATAAAAACAAATTCTTTGTGTGACTGTGATGCTTGCGTATGTATGTTTTTGTGTGTTTACTATGTGTGTGCATATGTATGCATGTGTGGACGTGTATGTATGCATGTATAACACATGTGTGCATATGTGTGTGTGTGTGTGTGTGTGTGTGTGTGTGAAGAACACAGGTAAGTATTGGCTATATTTATCAATTACTCTCCACCTTAGTTTTTTAATCACAGTCCTACAGTGAACCCAGAGCTTACTGATTGGTGACTGGCTCACTAGTGGATTCTGGGATTCTGGGATTCTGTACCTCCACTCCTCTGGGACTCACAAACAGCGCTGGGACTGTGTGTGCGTGTAGCCATGCCTGGCATGTTACCTGGGTGTGGGGAATATTACTCCAGGTCTCCCTGTTTCCTTCCCCTTGCTCACTGTTCCATCTCCCCAGATTCTTTAAAAGTTCAGTCCTTTAAAAACTGATCGTAGACTTGCAGCTAAAGGGTTAATGGTAAGTTATTTTTCTCCACAGATAATTTTAAATTACAAGTGAAATACCTAAATTCTGGAGTCAGTTCATTTTAGTGCAAAATATTTCACAGTTTAAAGTGACGTGTTATGTAAGGCATCCAGCTACACGCTGAAGTAACATCGGAAAAGTGCATTTGAACCCAGAATGTCAGGTGGTAAAATGGCTTGGTGTAGATTTACTTTTAAAGAGATTAAAATTCAAACCATAAACATTGTCATAGTTGGTTGGATTTTTTTTTTTGGTGGCTTTGATCCTTCTTGTCATTTATAGCAATTATGCCTTATTACTATGCAACTAACTGCATTAATTAAATCATTAATTTAATTTTTGAATTAATTTCGATTAATGTTTGGGAAATACAAGTGTTTGGGGGACAAATACGCAAGAGATTCTATGTAGATGTGTTTATCAGGTGGCTTTGTCTCTTCCTGCTGTGACATTTGTGTGTGTTTTGTTTGAGGATTCAGGGAAGGGGCTTCCTCCCTCCCTCCTTCCTTCCCTCCTTCCCTCTCCTGTTTTCTTTCTTTCTTTCCTTCTTTCTTTCTTTCTTTGGAGAAAAATGCTAGGTAAGAGTACTATATCATTTAGTCACAACTACTGACATTTTAAGGACATTTATTCTTCTGGAGGCTTGGAGGTGAGTATGGTATGCATGTGTTGGTATGTACACGTATGTTCGGAGTGCTCATGTCTGTGCTCGTTTTTTGTGGAGGCCAAAGGATGATGCTGAGTGTCTCCTTCCAATGTTTGCTCCTAAGTGTTTGAAGCAAGGTTTCTCCTGATCCAGGAGCCAATCTCTGGGCTGAATGAATGGATGGTCATTGGGTTCCAGGAATCAGCCTACCTCTCTGTCTTCCCGTCACCTTGATGGTAGCTACCATGTCTCTCTTCTCATGCGGGGGCTGGGCATTCAAAGTTGGGTCCTTTGGTTTGTGCATCAAGCCTTTTCCAGCTGAACCATTACTCTGACCTAGGAGGTGGTCTGTTCTAGTCTCAACTCTGTTTAGCCATTCCACATAAGTTACTATTCTATCCATGTTAACAGACAGACATCAAACTTGCTCTGGATTCTGATACAGTTCTTTCTTCCTGTCTGCTCTCACACAGTACCCCAGAACCCTTTATATGCATGTACTGGCTAGTTTTGTGTGTCAACTTGACACAGACTGGAGTTATCACAAAGAAAGGAGCTTCAGTTGGGGAAGTGCCTCCATGAGATCCAGCTGTGGGGCATTTTCTCAGTTAGTGATCAAGTGGGGAGGGCCCCTTGTGGGTGGTACCACCTTTGGGCTGGTTCTCTTGGGTTCTATAAGAGAGCAGGATGAGCAAGCCAGGGGAAGCAAGCCAGTAAGAAACATCCCTCCATGGCCTCTGCATCAGCTCCTGCTTCCTGACCTGCTTGAGTTCCAGTCCTGACTTCCTTTAGTGATGAACTGCAACGTGGAAGTGTAAGCTCAATAAACCCTTTCCTTCCCAACTTGCTTCTTGGTCATGATGTTTGTGCAGGAATAGAAACCCTGACTAAGACAATGCATCTGCTAAGTTCTTATCAAATGGAATGTATTATAATCTATTTAAAATTCAAAGCAGTAAGAATAAAATAATTTTGACATCTTCAAACAGGGCACGGCTTATCTCCAGCTGGGCTAGTTAAGGAAAGGTTGTGGACGTGTTCGCTTTAGATGGGTTTGGAAAAAAATTAATCAAAATTTCAAAACTGGGTTGAGGAGCCATTTAAAACAGAAGGGATATTAGGAAAAGAAGCCTTTAAAAATCCACAAAATGGAAGAGCATATTGGTAGACCATCTCATTAATTCAGCTGGAGTCCTTTTGCTGGATATTGAAAACATGTCCAGTTGTGACATTAGTATAGATGATCACACTTATTGGGGATATGTGGGATTTAATGCTCTGATCTTAAGTTGTTCATAAACACAAGAGAATTCTCTTGTCAGACTTCTCAGGTGCCATCACAAACAAAGGAGGCCATGAAAGTCTAATGATCCTGAGACTTGTTAAAAGATGGGAAACTAGTCTGAAATTTGATATTTTGAGAAATAGAATGTTCTAGAGACACAGAAATTCACAAAAAAGGACTTGACTCAACAAGGGCAGTGTTTGCCCTTGCGGGTATATATTTAATTTATTATCTGCAATATCTATGGTTTCGGGTCACAAAAGTTGTAGAAATCTCTCTCTCTCTCTCTCTCTCTCTCTCTCTCTCTCTCTCTCCCTCTCCCTCATTCCCTCTTTCTCTCTACCTATTTCTCCCTCCCTTCCTTTAGCATATGGAAGTATGTATGCTATATATACATATATATTTGCATGCCTGTGTGGGTGTATGCATATGTATGCTCATGGGTGTGAAACTGGGGCTTGATACCTGGTGCCTTCTTTAGATTCTATACAACTTATTCATCGAGACAGACTCTCAACTGAACCCAGAGCTTGCCACTACCACTCATCTGGCTATCTTGCTTGCTCTTGGCACGCCATGTCTACACCTCACTTGCACTGGGACTATAGGCAGGCCTCCAAGCCTATGGGGCTTTTAGATGGGTACGGAGAATCCAATCTCCAGCCCTTAAGTCGCACTGGCTCTCTTTCCAATCCCCCTTTCTTTAGCATATTTTCAGTGATGTAATGCGTGCAATACTGGCGTTAACCTGTGTTTCCTGCATCTTTTCTCTCTAGGGAACATATTTGTGGTGAGTTTAGCTGTTGCAGACCTCTTGGTGGCTATTTACCCCTATCCCTTGGTGCTGACATCTATCCTCAACAATGGATGGAATCTGGGATATCTGCACTGTCAAATCAGTGCATTTCTAATGGGCTTGAGTGTCATCGGCTCGGTGTTCAACATCACCGGGATTGCTATGAACCGCTACTGCTACATTTGCCACAGTCTCAAGTACGATAAGATATACAGTAACAAGAACTCCCTCTGCTATGTGCTCCTGATTTGGATGCTAACGCTTATTGCTGTCATGCCCAACCTGCAAACCGGAACTCTCCAGTACGACCCCCGGATCTACTCCTGTACCTTCACCCAGTCTGTCAGCTCAGCATACACGATAGCCGTGGTGGTTTTTCATTTCATAGTGCCTATGTTTATTGTCATCTTCTGCTACTTAAGGATATGGGTCCTGGTTCTTCAGGTCAGACGGAGGGTGAAACCTGACAACAAGCCCAAACTGAAGCCCCAGGACTTCAGGAACTTTGTCACCATGTTTGTAGTTTTTGTACTTTTTGCCATTTGCTGGGCCCCACTCAACTTCATAGGCCTTATTGTGGCCTCAGACCCCGCCGCCATGGTCCCCAGGATCCCAGAGTGGCTGTTCGTGGCTAGTTACTACCTGGCATATTTCAACAGCTGCCTCAACGCAATTATATACGGACTACTGAACCAAAATTTCAGAAAGGAATACAAAAAGATCATCGTCTCATTGTGCACAGCCAAGATGTTCTTTGTGGACAGTTCAAATGATGAAGCAGATAAGATTAAATGTAAGCCCTCTCCACTAATAACCAATAATAATTTAATAAAGGTGGACTCTGTTTAAAAAGCCAGTGGTGCTAACAGATTATCCACACTGACTGGGGTCTTACTGCTTTCCTTGTTTGTTATCTCTTGTCTAGAAATCAATCTATCCTATTTGAAGCTCTTTAGCATTGCCTCCGTAGTATTGGAAGGGACCTCTTGTCTGCTCCATGATCAGATCTCTAGCATCAAGGGGAATACTGAACATGCACAGCTATATGTTAAATGAACAACGTGTATCAGCAGAGAAGGTCTGTGTGCAGACTCTCATCTCTGGGGCAAGCAGGTCTTGGGTGCCCACACTTAGCATCTCAATGCATAGCAATGGACCAAACTTGAACAAAATGTGGAATGAATTCAAGACAAGAGAGACTGTGGGCACCTTTCTTTTGTTGTAAATGAGTGATACAAAGTGTTTATTCTTACCTATAAACTTAACCCGTGTTGGACATGGACATATTTCTTTTCATTGGCCCCCTAAACAATGTAGTATAATGTGTTAAACATTATATGCAACCCAGCAATGGTTTACGTACTGTATGTGTGAAGCTGTATGTTCGTTAATATACAAATACTGCCTCGTTTTTGTCTACGTTATTTGAACTTCTTCAGGTTTTCATATATTTGGTGCCAGGGATCCCGGAACTAGTCCACAACAGATCCTGAGGAATGGCTGTAATCTCTCCTCATGGCTTCAAAAAGTTCTCTAACAGGAAGAAGAAGAAAAGAGATTAGTGTGTTTTATTTGTAAATGAATAAGTGAAGCAAACATGAGTCTCGAGGTAAAAGACTGTTACTAAAGAGCAGAAAGCTCAAATGCATCTACAAAAGGCTCCACGGCATAGTGGAATCTGGAGCCACCAGCATGCACCATTGACTGGCGACTTCACAATACTATGTGGCTCCATCTATCATCTGACACTCTGAACTGTGCTGCATGCACCAGCTGACAAAGAACTACCACGTCACAGTCCTAGTTGTGACCTTGAAGGCAATGATTAAGTATAATGTTTTATTCGACCTTATTAGTGAGTTAGCTTAGTGTGGTTTTGTCACTACTTTGAATTTTTGGTTGATAGACTGGATAATCCACACAATTCTTTTAAAAATGAAGGGATCAGGAGAACTTGGGTATAGTACTGCATGTGCTCTAGATCAATGGTCTGATTGGAGGAGGAAAGAGTTTAAACTGAATAGCTCTCATTTGATAGAAAATGCACAACCAATACTCTACAGTAATTCACTTCTGAAACTGCCCGCAGTTACATCGAATGGGTTACCTGGAAGGGAAGCTGGGGATGTATGGGAAGGTGGTGAAAAGAGATGGAGAACAAGATAACACCTGCTATTCAAGGTCTCAAAGTGAATGAAGAACTCCCAATATATATAGGGAGGGGGGAAAGTCTGGAAGCTTCTCTACAGAACTGATTTAGTTGCTCCACAGGGGGCTGGTGTTTCTCAGGAAACTGCAGGTCATGAAGAACAATGGGCTTCACCTTGGTCTGAGCACTCCACCCTAGGTGGAGGGGATTATGACTGACACAGGAGTTCCCGCTCAAAGGCTGGGAGAGGAACGTCACATTGGTCACATCAAGTTCCTGCCAGGTGGCATGGCACCTCAATAAGGCTCTCTACATATTTCAGTGTTTGTTTGCCCCAGTAAGATTTTATGTCTTGGGGCAAAATCAAACAAAAACAAACTGTGTTCGACAGACAGACCCTGGTTATATAAATGCTGATAACTGTATGTTATCACAGGTGTGTGCTAGGGACGACTGTGGTGTATGTCACATACAATGCTTTGCTACAAATCACAGGTAATGTTTTCCTGTATTATAAAGACCTATAACAAAACTGTTACATACAAACATAAGTTGGTGGCAATGACCATATACACAAATACAGACAGACAGACAGACAGACACACAAACACACACAGGAGGTTGGAGAGAGAGAGGAGAGAGAGAGAGGATGTATATGTTCATATACACAGGCAGAAATTATAGTTTGATAAATTTGCTGTTACCTGCTTATCTAAGTAGAATTTCTCTGGGAAATTGGAGATTATTGGATGAAACTCTTCTGATGACTGTTTTCATCAGGAAAATTTAGGAAATACCTTCTTATCTCAGAGTTAGTTGTTGGGGTATATATACCCAATATTTTAAAAGAATTTTGCACTTTGTTTTTAATTATGTGAACATGTGTTTTCTGTGTGGTCGTAGGTGCACACACATGCAGGTACCTTTGAAGGACAGAGAAGCTGAATTCCCTTGAAGCAGAAGATACAGGCAGTTAAAAGTCATGTGACCTGGGTACTGGAAACCAAACTGAGGTTCCCTGTAAGAAAAGTGCAGGCTTTGGTTCTGCAGCAGAAGCCAGAGGATTCAAACCAGCCCAGTGACTCACGGCATGAACACTTACGAGAACAGCTACTTGGGCAAAGGGTGTGGCCCACGCAGTTTTCATGGCAAAATTTTTAATTTTTTTGTTTTCTTTTGGAAGGTTTCAAAGGCAGAGAGCAGGTGGGTATGGAGAGCTGAGGAGATGGGTGGGATTAGGAAGGGTATATAATGAGAAATTCTTAAAGAACCAATAAAATGTTTTTTTTTTTTTTAAAAACACACACACACACACAAAGAATTGCACGTTCTTAGCTTTTAACTGCTTAGCCATCTTCCAGCCCCTGTAAGCACAAATTTTATCTTCAAAATGTCACTAAGTTCTTTTACATCCAAAACTTCTGGGTTTTATCTAAATCAAATTTAAATGGTGGAAATAATATTTAACATAATATTCTAAAGTCAGGACATATCAAACTCTATATTAACATCACATTCTGAACAGTTAACTGGTAACTCTACACTACACTGAATTATTATTTGCTTAGAAACAACTTAGTAAGTCCATTTTGTCAATTGCATGTATGTTATTAGATATATGTTCATGTGTATGTGGGTAAATAATTTACATGTTTAAGCAATGGCATTTTTACCCAATATATCTTCAGACTTTATGTATTTCTTAGAGGATATCAGATAGGGTAATCAATCCTAAGTATCAAATTCATAATTGCTTATCGAATAAGCACACTCATTCTGAATGTCCCAATAAGTAATAGTTTTGATTACCTTTTGGACTACTTCTGATGCTGTCACCAAATATTTCACTGTGAACAATCAAACTCATTTGGAATGTACTAGATATATTTTAAGTCAGTTTAAAACACTCAGTTATTATGTATTGAGAGTTTTCTAAGCATAATAATCATGTGTGTGTGTATGTGTGTGCTGATGTGTACTATGTATATATGTGGTGTGTATGTTGTGGTATGTGTGTGTGGTGTTTACATATGTGTGTATATGTGAAGTATGTGTTGGTGTGTGGTGTTTGTGTGTGATGTATTTGTGTGTATGTGGTATATATGTTGTGGTGTGTATAGAAGTGTTGTGTATGTGTGTATGGAGTGTGTGTGTAAGGTGTATGTATTTGGTATATATGTTGTGTTATTGTGTGTTTGGTGTTTGTGAATGTGTGTATATGTGGTGTGTGTGTCATATGTTTGTGTGTATGTAGTATATATGTTATGGTATGTGTGTGGAGGTATTTTTTATGTGTGTATATATGGTGTGTTGGTGTGGTATGTGTGCCTGTGTGTGTGTGTGTGTGTGATATATGTTGTAGTATGTGTGTGTGGTGTTTGTGTATGTTTGTTCATGTGGTGCATGCATGTGTGTGTATGTGTGTGTGTGAGTGTGTGTGTGTATGTGTGTTGGTGGTGGTGGTGGTGGTGGTGGTGTGTGTGTGTGTGTGTGTGTGTGTGTGTTACTGGGGATTAAACCCAGGGCCTTGCAATTTTTGGGTAAACACAGAGCAGTTATGTTTCCAACCCCTCTTTCCCTGTTATTTTGATAGAGTTTCACTAAACTGTTCAAATTAGACCTAAACTTACTATGTAGCCCATGAAGGCTTTGAACTTGTGGATCCTTCAGAGGTTACACGCAGGCACCACCATGACCCATTCAATGCATTAATCTTTAAGCAACTTTTTCTCTTAAAAATTAATTCTCAAATTTTCTTCTTTTGACTTACTTCTTTTTTCCTTGACTTTTATATTTGAGAAGAAAGCAGCTTCAATTGTAAATGAATTCTGCACAGGAAAACTGCTCTAAATCTCTACAGTTCTTTGCCATAGGTCATAGGCATTTTGAAATCCATGCTTGTGTGTTCCTGAAAAATTACAGAATACATGCAAGTGGTCTTATTTGTTACCAATATTTACTACAGGTAATGACAACAATAAGCTAAAAAGTGAGTGTTTATTTTATCAAAGGACAAAAACTCAGTGGTAAACCAAATTTTAAGTACAGAGCCAATAAGAAAAATATTAAACTATATGTGAAATGTAAGTCTAATAACAAGCTAAAGGATGCTAAGAAACCCTTTGGTCATCAGGTTCCCCAAGTATTGGGACATATCCTAATGGAATGAACTGATACTTGTCTAGAAGCAGAAGGAAACAGGCCAAATCATGCACATTTAAACCATATGTTAAAGTGTGAAGCAGAAACTGTAACTTTCACTCTGGATCAATAATAAAAAATGAATATATAAAAATCATGAACCTTAATCATAAATTGTATTTTTCATCTCTGACACAGAAACATTATAAGTAGATAAAAAAATAATGTATTTTACTGTTAGAGAGTTTAATGTTAGAGAACTTACTTGGGCATTGTTAGGTGTGCTTACGTGCTCATATCACATGCATCACCCAGTTAACTGCCTTTTTTGTTTAATTTGTAATGTTGGTGATGTTGAGTGATGCGAACTGTTTCTTCAGCTTTGGAGAGACAAGGACTATTTGTATGCTGGGCCATGTCGTTAATAATGGTAAAACAGTGGCACATTTGTAGGAAATGATACCTTTATTTCTCAGTTCAGGAAGTCTACAAATACAGTGCTCGTTCATCATTGTCTCTTTAGACAGGCAGACACTGGGCGTGTCTTTCTTGTGTCAATCTGGTGCTCCAGTTCCTGATAGAATGCTCACCTTTCAGTGTTTGGTGAGAAGCTATCTAATTTAACAACACCAAGAGAAGAAACTGTTTCGAATAAAACAAAACTAGAGGTGCCTTTCGTTTCTGTGATGATGAGCAGTAACTTCCTGAAGACTTGAGGTTTGAAACACCAAGGACCGAATGCCAGATCAAACTCAACGCTTGCCATGCAGGTCTAAGAATCATGTCAACAAGTGGATTCTCATTGGAGGGAATTGTTAATAGAGTTTCTTCAGTAACTCCGTGGCCACTGAGCTGCAGGGTCCATGTCTACTTCTGCAATGTTCAGCTCATTCAAAGCAATTCAACATACAATGTTAACCTGAGCTCAGTTACTATTTTGTTCCTGTCACTGTTTTCTTATATTCTGTACACATTTGAATAAAACCTTAAAAAATTTGCTTTTTTAATACTAAATTTATATTTCTGAAAACACATCCGTTATCTTGTTGCATGTTGTCACTGCTTTTTACTTCTGCATGAACCCTGTCACTGTCAAGGATGAACTACTGTGAAACCTTGGAGGGCACATGCATGCTTTGTTTTGATAAAAGCTACACGTGTAAGTTTGTATGAGCACATATATAAAGATGAATATGATTGCTTGTTACGTTCAAGTGTTCAGTTTGTCTTCTATTATTTGCTATCATTTAAGAGTTGGTTAAGAATGGAGGGTGTTTCAAACATTGTTTTAGCTGTGTGCCTGAATGTGGACCATAATCCACACACACACACACACACACACACACACACACACACACGAATGATACATATATATCTTCATGTATTCGTGTCCATCATAGAAAGGAATTCAATTCAGTTGACAATTGTTTCTTCCATCACAATACATGTACAAAGCAAGCTACATTCTATTCCAAGACCAGATTCATTATAGTACTTCACAGATATATGAAGAAATTATTTCCCATTTAGTATAGTGAACTTGATGGGATTCTTTATTTCTTGAAACTGAGAGGATAAAAGACAGCCTATCTTTTACATACTTTTGCATGTCCAGGTGACAGAATCATAAATGGGACCTTAGAACCCATGTTGAGATAAATCACCTCATTTTACAGACTGTGAAATTAGATTTATCAAAATTTACATGCCTGGCTAACAATCTACTGAAGTGAACAGAAGAGTGAAACAGATCCATGACCTCTGAATTCAGTAAAAATTTAGAAACTATTATTATTTCAACACTTTATTTCCAGAAACAGTCTTCTGAAAGAATAAACTAGCTCCCAAGTGACCTGTAGTCATAACTTAGAGAAACATATTTTTGTGTTTTTAACGTTAAAAACCCAACAACTTAATAAGAATCAAGGCAAGGCATGGTATTGATAATCAGGCTAAATATTGATATTATTTTTACTGTCCTCAGCAGACATTCATCAGCTTCTTGTCACAGCGTGAGTAGGGACAGCCAGGTAAACAAAGGACCCCGTACTAGCTGGTTTTACGTCAACCCAACATAAACTATGGTTAATTGAGAAAATGCCTCTATTAGATCAGGCTGCAGGGAAGCCTGTGGGAATTTTCTTAGAGAGTGATGGGTGTGAGAGGGCCCAGCCCACTATGGGCGGTGCCATCCCTAGGCTAGTAGTCCTGGGTTCTGTAAGAAAGCAGGCTGAGCAAGCCATGAGGAGCAAGCCAGTAGGCAATATTCTTTGATGGCCTTTGCATCACCCCTGCCTTTCAGTTTCTGCTCTTTTAAAGTTCCTGCCCTGACTTTCTTCAATAATGGACTATGACGTGGATATGTAAGGAAAATGAACCCTTTCCCCCCCAACTTGTCTTTGGTCACCATGTTTTATCATAACAATAGTAACCCTAACAAGGACATACCCCTAAAGGCATTGGATAAATCTTGACCCTACACGTCTGATCTCCTCTTATGAGAACTAATGAGATGGACACTTGTTAGCAGGTCCTCTATAAAGTATTATAGGGCGCTCATTGCTTAGCCTCTAATTCTCAGACAGATAAGAAGCATATGGTAGCATTTTAGCTAACCTATTAATGAGAAGACCTCAATTACTACAGAAAAAATCAAAGATGAAATGAATAACATGAACTTTAATAGTTACAAGAGAAAGGGATATAGAAGAAAATTGGTATCCTATATAAACATACACTTAATGTCTTATGAAACAATAAAGTTGTATACTTCAACATTTGCAAGGACTACAGTTTGGGGAGATTGATGGGAAAGAACATTTTCTGGAAGTGACAGGGCTCTTCTTTCATTAATTCAGAGTAGCTGTGGTCGCCTGCATAAGACCAGTACAAGATGAAGCTGTTAATGGCTCATGAGGCCCAGCCCTCTGCTGAGAAGCTAGTTTAGCAATTGATGGTCACTGGAGGAGGGACAGTTACGTTTATTTTTAAATCATGTAGCCCAGGTCAGTTGTCCATGCTCCAGTAGATAGATGCCACCTAATTCTCATGAGCATCTGGCATCACTACCTGGACCCAGGGTAAAAATTCAGAAGACACAAAGGTGGAAGGCAATGTTTGAAGAGGCCTTGGAGGAGCTTCGGGGGAGCAGAGCAGGTATAAATGCACTCAGTACATTCTACTCATCTGTGAAGGTATCAAAGAATACTTTACAAACTTAAACTTCTCCTTTATGAAATCTGAAAACAAATCAGCTTTAGCATATGTGTCCAATTAAAGTTTAATGACAAAAGTTGAGATCTCTCTGGGCAGCCAGGTGACCTTCAGAGGAGCTTATTCAAAAGTAGTCTAGCTTGATATTTAAAGTCGTATAATAATCCCTTTCATTTTCACATTTCAGATTTTTCCAGAATACCGTACCAATCCTATTGTTTCTAATGGAATGACTTAGGGCAAATAACCTTGTGTTGTTCAGCTTCTTGAGCCACAATTATTGTATATTTTCCCATTTGCTAATGTCTTTATTAATTTCTTGCTTTGAATAAAAACAGTTTTCAGATTCATGGCCCATATCTCTATTGAGTTTTTCTAAGCCAGATAGACTTCCAACAACCACTCTTTTAAGAGAGAAAAAAAAAAAAAACATTTCGTGATGAGAACACCTATTTGGTGCTTCTTTTAGATTCTAAAGCTGACACAATAAATCCCATCAAGGAAGTGGTTCAAACATCTTAGGGTTGCCTTACACAGGAGCTCAGGCGTAGATGTCAGCAGGACTGATTTCTTTTGAGACTCTACCCCCACTAGCTTGACTTATAGACAGCCACCTTCTGTGTGTTCACACAGTTTGGCCCTAGCCTGTTCTCACAAGGGTGCCAGCCACGATTGATTAGCATCTAGCATGTCCACCTCATTTATCTCACTTGCCTTGTCAGAAGAGTTCCATTCTGAGGTATCCATGGCCAGAGCCCCATAGGCATTTTGAGGGGCTACAATTTGGTTTGCATCAGCACTTCTTCACATTGCCCATCTGCATTTCACCTCGATGGTTTTTTTTTTTTTTTCCTTATAGGATTTCTGAGTGTTTGCCTTCAATATGATGCTCCCAAAGAAACAATTTAAGGATAGGAACCTCTTATCTTTTGCAGCACTCAGCAGTTAGCAATGGATGTATTATGAAAACAATGTGGCCAGAGGAGAGTGATTGAGATTGCTGCTAGTTCTGAAACCCTGTTAAAGCCGTGATGTCATCATCCATTCCCTGTTCTTCAAAGACAGTACAGCCATTGCCATAGCAGCACTTCCTCAAGACTGATGACAAATGGAGGCGAGTGTGAGTGTGTGCTCACCGAGGAATCAGCTGCATACACCAATGTGCTATTTGGTAGAAAATTACAACATACTGCTGATTATCAATTTATTTTCTGCTCTATATAGTTTCTATAAAGAAATTAGCAAGAAGACATATATTTATCTAAGACTGGGTTTCAAGAGCTATAGTAAGGAAACTCTTATAGCATTTTAAAAATTATTGTCATATGGATTGCTTAGTTATGTAACATAACTAATTAATGGCATTAATGGCAGAACTTGAGAAAAATCTTAATATTTGGTTATTTATGAATAATAGATATGGGTGGGAGAAATGGAAATTAGACAGTGAGGGATTAGAGAAGGTCTTCTTGTCACTGTCTTTTGACTCATTTCCCACTTATCATAGTATTATTTATCTTTAGTAACCCACCACATTTAGTTCAGAACTCTGTAGCTTATGTAGTCATTTTTTCCCCCTTCTACATAGAGTCTGGGGAACATTGTGCTGAGTGAAATAAGGCAGGCACAAAACCACAAATACTGAATGTTCTCACTAATGTGTGAAAAATGAATTAATTTGATCTTAAGAAGTAGAGGGTAAAATAACAGTTACAAGACTTTTAGCAAGAGAAAGCAGAGGAGTGTGTAGGAAAGTGTTATTTGAGACACAACATTGTAAAATCAGGGGAGAAGCATTCTGTTTCACACTAAGGTAATTTGGGGTAGTGTCTTAGGGTTTTACTGCTGTGAACAGACACTATTACCAAGGAAACTCTTATAAGAACAACATTTAATTGGGGTTGGCTTACAGGTTCAGAGGTTCAGTCCATTATCATCAAGGGAGGAACATGGCAGCATCCAGGCAGGCATGGTGCAGGAGGAGCTGCGAGTTCTACATCTTCATCTGAAGCTGCTAGCAGAATACTGGTTTCCAGGCAACTAGGATGAGGGTCTTAAAGCCCACACCCACAGTGACACACCTACTTCAACAAGGTCACACCTCCAAATAGTTCCACTCCCTGGGCCAAGCATATACAAACCATGACAGGTAGTTACTTATTGTATGTTCTAGAAGGATTTTTGAGTATTTATGATGCCAAAATAAATGTTGCAGGAGATGAATATATTATTACCCTGATGTAATGACTACTCTTGGTCGTTCTCTGGATATATCTGGGTAGAGAATGCCAACTGAAGAGTTGCCTTCCTTAGATTACCCTGTAGATATACTCATGGAACTTTTTCTTGGCTGGTAATTGATGTAGGTACTCTACAACTGATGTAGCATCCTCTGTGACTAGTACTATGCCTAAGCAAGTGGGCCTGGGAGGTATGAGAAATGTAGCTGAATGCGTGCCTGGAAGCAAACTAGGAAGCATGATTTCTCCATGGTCTCTGCTTCAGTTCCTGCCTCCAGGCTTCTGTCTTGTGTTCGTGCCTTGGCTTCGCTTGATGATGGACTATAGCCCGTAAGCCAAATAAGCCCTTCCTCCCTAAGTGGCTTTTGATCAGTATTTTAATTCAGTAACAGAGAGATAAACTAGAACTCCAGATTTTAATCATACATAATATATGTACAGAAGTATGTACAGTTATTAAGTGTCAAAGATGATAAGAATCCCATTGTTCTGATATATCACAATATATGGAGTGCTATAGTACTCTCTCTCTCCATACACACACACACACACACACACACACACACACACACACTATATTTTAATTCGCCTTATAGCTTGGTAACTGCCTACCCTCAATGCTGTTAGAATCCACTTTCCTACTGATAACTCTGAGTTACCACTTACCAGTTCCAATGTTCCACGTGAGCTGTTCTTAACTCCAATTGGCCAGCGCACATGGCCTCGTTTTTTATTGGCTCAGCTAACCCATGGCTGCTCTCCCTCTCCCTCCTGACCTTCTTATACTTCCATGGCATCTCCTTTCTCCTCCTTCCTCTTCCTCATGGTCCTAAGCCTGGGAACCATAAATCCCGCCTATGTCTCTTCTCCCCGGCTATGGGCTGCTGGCATCTTATTTATCAGTCAGAATTAACTCAGGGCAGGGTCCCTCAGGGTCTTACTTACAGGCATGTGGACTCTCTCCTCCTTGGGGTAAACAGTTTTGGAGGATCCAAATTAGCATTAGAATACAAGCAGAAGTCTAATGCTACAACCCACTAAAGAGAGCAAGAGCAGACTCTCATTCAGAAACAGTAGCTGGGTGTAATGCCTCGTATCCATAATCCAAGAATTTAGAGAGGCTGGGGCAGGGGGATCAAGAGTGTGAGGCCAGTCTGTGCTGCAAAATAAGATGTTTGTAAGGAAAGAAAGCCAACTTGCCAGAATCAGGAAAATCTTTGAAATGATTGCAGTGAAATACTAGGGCCTTAAGAGAGCTTGAATGCAGACAGTCAGTGGAAACTCAGTAGAATTCATATAGTAGCTCTGCTCAAAGAATTTCACCCAGGTAACCTTCAGTCTTATACATTGTGCTCTTGTGAGGGTGGGAACTGAATCAGGAGCATGAAAGTTAACATTCTTTCTGCAGAGGGACTAGTAAGTCTCTCTTCTGTGAGAATGTGCAGAGTCTGAGCTCGTCACTTTTGACATCCTTTCCAACCCTGTTCCCTTACTGTGATGGTTTGTATATGATTGGCTCAGGGAGTGACCCTATTAGAAGGTGTGGCCTTGTTGGAGTAGGTGTGTCACTGTGGGTGTGGGCTTAAGACCCTTACCCTAGCTGCCTGGAAGTCAGTATTCTGCTAGCAGCCTTCAGATGAAGAACTGAAGAACTGAGGAACTCTCAGCTCCTCCTGCACCATGCCTGCCTGGAGGCCGCCATGTTTCTGCATTGATGACAATGGACTGAACCTCTGAGCCTGTAAGCCAACCCCAATTAAATGTTGTCTTTTATAAAACTTGCATTGGTCATGGTGTCTGTTCACAGCAGTAAAACCCTAACTAAGACACTTACCTTCTTGTACCCTTTACCCCCTTTTACAAAGCCCGGAAGTGGGAGCATGGAAGCTGTCAATCTTCCTGGAGATGGAATGGTTCCTGTGAGGAGACGCCATGACAGCAACAACTCTTATAAAGGACAGCTAATTGGAGCTGGCTTACAGTTCAGAAGTTCAGTCCATTGTCATCATGGCAGGAAGCGAGGCAGCACACCGCAGACATGGGGCTGGAGAAGAGGCTGAGCCTTCAACATCTGGATTGGCAAACAGTAGGAAGAGAAAATGGCACCGGGCCTGGCTTGAGTTTCTGAAATCTAAAAGTCCACCTAGACAGGAACACACTTCCTCCAACAAAGCCACACCTCCTAATAGAGCCACTCCCTTTGAGCCTAGAGCGGCCATTTTCATTCATAACATCACACAAGGAAAATCTTTGGCTATCACTGTTGGTTTTTGATAACCTGTAGGCCTAGCTTGGATCTTGAGATCTTTTATTTCATTTTTACTTTTTGAAACTTTCCCTAAAATAATCACCAAAACATCTGGTGATTTTAAAAAAGATAAAGGTTAGAAATAGAGACAAAGTCTGTGATAATTTGGACTTCTTTTAAAGAGTATTTTAAACCCCAGGTCTTTGGAAGTACCAAGAGATGGGATGGCCAGCTAAAATAATGGCCTCTTTGTAAAGAACAGAGTATTACTGTAAGTTTATTCAAACATTCTTTTAAACAGATGTTTCTGGGAATAGGAAACTTCACTGTTACAGCTCCAAGCAGAAGTAAATACTCCAACACTTTAATCCAGCACACACACACACACACACACACACACACACACACACACACACACAACTGTGGTTAAAATTTCAAAAGAAGAGATAACACTTTTTCCATTTTAACACTTCTTCATTGCAGACTGCTCTTTCACACTTTATCTGAATCGACACCGTGGGCCGCACTGATGCAGGTGCAGTCACTCCTCGTGACATTTTACAGTCAGCGTTCCCACAGAATTGAATCCCAGTCATTCTTGCTCTTGATCCAGTGCTTTTCCAATAAAGTGACTACCAGAAAGGCAAAAAGAGATGCATGATTTTCTTAAAGGTATGATTCTCTTCCAAGGTGAACATCTATGAAATCAATATGCAGGGACCATAATGATTCACACAAAAGAGAAGCCTCTCCAGGGGCTTTTGGAGGCTACATTTTTCAGTTAGGGATCTTCTTCCAGCACCCTGAAGATAAATTTTCACCACTTGAGATGCATTTACCCTACTTCATCTCTGTTCATGGAAACTATAAGGTCATAAACGAATGTTGGGAACGTTATCAGTGGTTGCCAAGGTTACAAAGAAGCCACACTGAGCTGCTGCTGCTGGGCAGGCCAGGACTCTTCTTTATTAAGATTAATTTTCTTAATCTAGCCTTTTCAGATAGTGAAAGAATTTTAAAAGCATGGATGCTTACATCTATAAATAGGTGGCAGTGTTAATAAGAATGGAAGGCAAGAAAAGAATTTCCTTCTAAGGATTATTGATGATAAACATATTGAAGTGTGTGTTCATTTTGAAGTAACAACATGAAGAAATCTGTAATCTGAGTTACGGAGAGAAAACTTCATCATTTGAAAGCTTCTTCAGTTCACTCATTAGTTCTCAGAGTATTTGGAACATCTTTTGAGAAGAACAGGGATAGGCTTAAAGGGTAAGGGTCTTCCTGTGCATGTCTGAAGTCATGAGACAGGATTCCTAGCACCCACGGAAAAAAAATGGGAGGCTTGTACCTTTCACCTCAGTACTAAAGTTAGAAGATCGATAGATCCCAGATGCTTCTGGAGATGCCTGCCTGCCTGTTTGTCTGTCTGTCTGTCTGTTGCCTGCCTCTCTCTCTCTCTCTCTCTCTCTCTCTCTCTCTCTCTCTCTCTCTCTCTCTCTCTCTCTCTTTCTCTCTCTCTTTCTTTCTCTCTTGCTCCCTCCCCTTCTCTCCCTATCTGTCTATCTATCTATCTATCTATCTATCTATCTATCTATCTATCTATCTATCTATCTATTTATCTGTCTGCCTATATCCAGAACATAAATCTCCAGGTTCAGTGAGAAATCTCAAGAAACCCTGGTTGAGATTGGTTAAAGAAGAACTGTGACACTGACCTCTGACCTTTACATGCACCTGTGCACACCATGTATGAACATACATACACATATATGTTCATACTCAAAAGTCTTCCCAGAGAGAGATGTGTTTGGTTCTTTTATACCATTTAATATAAATCTCATAATGTTTCTATTTGACTTTAAAACACGAACACGGAACTGTATTGGGTTTAAAACTGTAAGTTTATAAAAACAATAAAAAATATGGCAGGATAACGACTCTAAGGCTGCTGCTTCAGGGACAGAAGCAACAAAACTCACTGTATTTCCTTCCTGGCATTACAATATAATGACGTCATTACAATATAATGACGGGATAGAAATGGAGCAAAGGTGTAATATTACTAACATTGGGATTTTATTGCCAATATGAAGATAGGGCACCATGGAAATCAAGGAAAATTTCGGGAGACATGTCTAAGCCTAGACTCTAAGCAGAAGGGATGTAATGACCTTTACAGGAGTGAGGCCTTTTCACTGGGGAGGCAAGGACAGGAGGCTTTCTGAAGCTCACTGGTTAGCTAGTCTTGTTGAATCTGTGACTCTGTGAGTCCTCTGTTCAATGTGTGACTCTGTCTCTCTCTACTTCTCTTTCTCTATCCTCTCTCTCTCTTTCTCTCTCTCTCTCTAACACACACACACACACACACACACACACCAAAGATCTCACCATACAAACAGAACCTCTGAAACTCCTAGACAAGAAGGTGGGGAGTACACTAGAATTAAGAGGCATAGTTAAGGACTTTCTAAATAATACTCATTGATAAGGCCAGAAGTTGGTTGACCAATAGGTTAACTCAAAGGAGACAAACAACACAATGAAAATAAAGAAGAAGCTGACCGTGGTTTAGAAAGTGTTAAACATTAGTCATGGGACTTCTGTGCAATTCTGTCTCATCCCAGTCAGAATCAAACGATGACAGATGCTGGCCAGGGGGTAGGGAAAGAGAAACCCCCATTTACTGGTGGTGGGAGTGCAAAGTGGTTCAGCTCAATGTGGAGATGCCTCAGAAAGCTAGAAATAGAGCTCTGTGGGCCCCAGGCCTCCACAGCTAGGCCTCCAAACAAAGACATCTATGCCCTACCCCAGAGAGACTTGCCCATCTGTGCTGGTGGCTGCAATCATAACAATGGTGAGGAATGGCCTAGGTATCCATCAATAACGTCTGGGTACATTACACAATGCAATTTTTATCTATCTATAAAAATAAAATTAAGAAATGTGTGGATAAATGGTGGAACTGAGAAAAGTATATTGAGTTAAACTGTTCAGGCATAGAAAAGCAAACACCACATGTTCCCCCTCAGATGTGTGTCCAAGCTTCAAATGTCTAATTTATAATATGTGCTTGTGTGTTATAGTAACTGTATAAATGTATCATGATTCATTTTAATAAATAATATTTTAATATTTTACTAAGTATCCATTGCTTACTGTCTTGGCTCCATTTGTAATGTTTACTTAAGAGGGGAAAGGCTTGTTTGGCTTACTACAGGTCAAGGGAATACAGTCCTCTCTGCAGGGGTGACAGGGCAGGGAGAGAGGACGCTGACCAGCTACACTGAGCATTGTGACCACAGTCAGAGGGCAAAGAATGAGGATCATTCATGTTCTGCTTCCTTCCTTCTGTCCAACCTTTCTTCTTTCCTTCTTTCCTTCTTTCTTTCCTTCCTTCCTTTCTTCCTCCCATCCTTCCTTTTCTTTCTTTTCTTTCTTCCTTCCTTTCTTTCCAGCAGTCTGAGACCCCAGTTCATGGCCAGGCTGCTTACATTTAGGGTAGGTCTTCCCACCTTAATTAACCTAATGTAAAAAAGAAAAATCTGTCACAGACATATGCAGAGATTTGTCTCCAAGGTGACTCTAGATTCTATCATGTTGACAACTTAAATCATCACGTGTTTGTTCTGCTTTTTGGAGAACTTTATTCTCTCTGTCTCTCTGTCTCTGTCTCTGTCTCTCTCTCTCTTTGTGTGTGTGTGTGTGTGTGTGTGTGTGGTGTGGGCAAATGCCTTGGTGCAGATGTGAACATCAGAGGACAACTTGTGGGATGTGCCTTTGTTCTTGCACCTTGTGGGTCCTAGAATTGAGGTCAAGGTTTCAGGTTTGGCATCAACCATCAGCCCCTTTGTTATTTCCAATGTTCAGTAAAGTATTGATTCCTGACATGTCTTTCAACTGAAAAATCATTTCCATTAATCAAGCCTCCTTTCTGTTTCAACGGTCAATGCTTGTTCTCTATTTCATCATCACGTTAATAGATTACTCACCTACTGATTTAGGTCTCTAAGGGCTTCCTTGACCCCCACTCCTCTCGGTTCAGTGACATTCCCAAAATATTGCTACATTACTTCCTATTCATCTGTGTTCTCAAATCTTCAGCGGCTGCCTACCCACTGTCCTTTTTGACTTATATATCTTATCCCATTCAATTTAGACCATGTATTCAAGCCAGGCTGGGGACCTCAGGATGCTCAGTACATCCTATGTTCCCCAAGGGACCTCAGGATGCTCAGTACATCTTATGTTCCCAATGTCTATTTGTCTTTGCTTTCAATCCTGTTCAAAGTCTACACACTGGTGTCAGTAAGGTCTGCTCCATCTGTTACCAACCTCACTGGTCATTTTGTTTTTAATTCCATAGAACAGGTTGCCTGTGGCACATGATTTACCATTTTATGTGTCTGACTGTTTCCCTGATTTTAAATTTTCCTGTGACTGCTTTTCTCCCCCTCTCCACCCCCGTTCTGCTGAAATCGGTCTAACCCATTACATGTCAGTCAATCCACACATCAGACCATTTTGAGAGCATAACGGTCTCTCAGATACTTGAGGCTTAGGGTGTCAAGGAGAAATCCCCTTTTCTAGTTGCCTAAGTCAGAACAGAGTTTAGAAAAAGGAAGGAATGAGTCACGGAGTACAAAATGAAACAGAGGGTTATACCAAGATATTTTATGGGAAGAAAGGCAAGAGGGCTGACAGGGTTCATGTTAGCTTCTGATATTCTCCTACCATCTCCTCTTTTCAGCCATTCTGTTTCAATGATGGAGTAGAGGAAGCTTTCCCAGTAAGAGATGACTTGAGCCCCAGAGGATGGTTCACTGAGTCTGAAGCCATTTTTGGTTTGTGCTGCAAAGATGTAGTACACAGAGATTCAGTTCATACAATGTCCTCTTAAACAGAGACTATCAGTGATGCCAAAGCTAAGCTACTATGGTTTACCTTGATATCTGATTAAAGGCATTAAAATCCTGGATGCCACGTTCAAATCCAGACTTGCTATTTACAAGCTGTGTCGACTTAGGTAGATTATTAATCATGTAAATTTCTTCATATTGAAGTGGTTGGAATAACAGAAATAATCAGTGTTATTGGAGAGATTAAAGATGTTAACCATTATAAATTACTTTAAAATGATGTCCAAAACATAGAAAAACCTGTCATGAAGTGTTTATTAAATACAAATTTGGTTTTTGGAATTTTATAGAGTATATGTCAGAAATAAACAAGAGATGTCCACCATCAAAGTCAGATCTGTGCCCAGTTCTGTCTTAATTATCCATGTCAGCCTCTTCTGGCAAATGACACACCACTAGATCTACTTATAATTCCTACAATGATATGAAAGTGAAAAATCATAGTTAATTCATTTAATCATAGTTAGTCAATTTAACATGTCTCTGGGAGGAGTTATCCAATTTATACCGATAAAACCGGGCACTGAACAAACCCTTTCAAACAAGAATCAATACTCTGACACACTTAAAATACAGATTCCATAAAACACATCCAGTTATTGTCACAAAGGAGACTAGATCTATAACAACAGGAAGAATATATAGTGGCACTCCCCGCCCCATATCACAACAGGAAGAACAGGTAGGGATCTGCACCCCACCCTCACATCATTAGGCTTATTAGCAGGTACTCTGTAGAATAAGGTGACCAAGAAGGTCACCACACCTGAGCTGAACTCCAATATCAAATCACAGCAGTCCCAAGATCATCGACTATTCTAGCTCACTGTTCCAGCTCTGCACTTGAACCCAATGCCTATACAACTGTCCTCACAATAAGAGTCAGCGATGTCTCTGAGACATCTGACACAGAGTCTTCTGTGTGTGGGTTTCTATGGATCATCTCTCCAAAAGAGGACTGATTGCAGGCATGACAGTGCCACCCACAAGAGGAGAATGACAAAAAGCAACAAGCGGACAGAACAAGGAGAATAAACAGATAACAGGGAGACAAAGGCACATGGAGAAGACACACTGTGGCTTGGGATGGGTTCAATTCCATTGCTGGTACCCTGATCCTGCTTGTGTGTCACTGTTTGCTCTTAATAACATCTGACTCCTCTTTGCTTACTATCCAAATAGGTACATATATGTCCACAGGTGAGACTCATCCAAATCTAGGGAGGCAGCAGGAAACCATTCAGAAGGGAGGAGAGTGTCAAGAAACACCTATAGCATTTCTGATCCACAGATGTGAGAGTCTGTTCTGGGCCCCTGGGTACACTCTACAGCCTCAGATAGCAGGCAAGCATCATGTTGGCTATCAAATTCTTGTCCTAGATACACTATTTCTTTCTTCCTTTTTTCTTTCTTTCTTCCTTTCTTTCTTTCTTCCTTCCTTTCTTTCCTTCTCTCCTTCCCTCCCTCTCTCTCTCTCTCTCTCTCTCTCTCTCTCTCTCTCTCTCTCTCTCTCTCTCTCTCTCTCTCTTTTGTTTTTTGAGACAGGGTTTCTCTCTATAGCTCTGGCTGTCCTAGAACTCACTCTGTAGACCAGGCTAGCCTAGAACTCAGAAATCCGCTTGCCTCTGCCTCCCCAGTGCTGGGATTAAACACTATTTTCTTGATAGGACTCAACTCTAGCTTTTACTCCTAAGTGCTCACTTCCTCTGATCATACTGGATGCCTTCAGGCCCACCCAGTCCTTACCTCTCAATGGTGAAAGACAAAACAAAATGTAAAACTGTTGACATAGATAGCTTCGGCCCTCAACCTGACACAACTGGGAAGAAGGAACCTCAGCTGAGGAACTGTATCCTTGGGTTGTCCTGTAGCCATGAATGTAGATCATGCTCTTGATTTCTACTAGATATAGGAAGGCCCACGCCCCTGTGAGCAATACCATGCCTAGACAGTAAGACCTGGGAAGTATAGGAACAGTAGGTGAACGTGACCCAGGAAACAACAGTTCTCTGCTTCAGTTCTCACTCCAGGTTTCCTGCCTTGAGCCTCTGCTCCGACTCCCATCCTTGATGTACTGTGGCCTGAAAGTGGAAGCCAAATAAATCCCTCCTTCAAGTTGTTTTCGTTCAGAGTTTTCCATCAGCAGCACAGAAGGAAACTAAGACACCCATACGGGTGTAGGGTAATTTCCCCATTATTTTCTTAAGCATCGGGCTATTGAGTTCCTCAAATAAATGCACAGTAAATACAGCAATAGCAGACGAGGCATACAGTGGCTTATTTCAGCCACATTAGGGGATGCAATCTCGGGTCAGAGGGGAGGTCTCAAGAGAATCAGAGGATCTGTCCAAACCACAGGCTGCAAAGCTAATTGCGTCCAGCAGATGCCCCGGTAGAGGAAAAGCTGTCTGTGTAAAGACAGGGAAAAGCATCCGGTGGACATAGAGACTCGGAAGCCATGAGGTAGACAAGTGTCCACAGGCTCAACCACCCGCCCTATGGCCCTCCCTGCCCTGCCTTGTGCGTGCCTGACAGTTTCTAACTTTTAAGAATGTAGAGAGAAGCTGAGTGCACATGCCCTTTGTCAAATGTTTTCATGTTTGTGATTCTCTTTGTTTTGTTTTACTTCATTTCAAGCACGATTTTTATTGTGTTTGTCGATCTCTTGTGGTCTTATCTGTCTTCTTCAAACAGCATTCACACAGTTGTTCATTACACTGTTTTCATTTTCTTCGTTTATAGTTTTTATGTTTTTACCTCTGCACTTTTCTCCTTTTCCCTCCTGTGTATATTCAGTAGTATTTTCATTTTACTATATTGGTGATTATTTTAAATATGCTAATGTTTGGTATTTTTAGTGAAATTTTGACAGATGTCTCTCTGAA
Organism: Apodemus sylvaticus; assembly: GCF_947179515.1. Classification (NCBI taxonomy): domain Eukaryota; kingdom Metazoa; phylum Chordata; class Mammalia; order Rodentia; family Muridae; genus Apodemus; species Apodemus sylvaticus. Next base: position 42,478,994 of record NC_067489.1, read on the forward strand.
CATAGCCAGAAGTATGATGCTTGCTGAACAGTACCTTGGGGACCTGGGAGAGAGGCTGTAGGAAAAAGGCAGATGGGCTTTTACCTCAAGTGCGTTTTGTTCCCTGGATTGTTCTTGGATGTGATCTCCTGCCTCCTGTGACAAACGTTTACATTCAATGCATACGCCAAATTTATTCTTGTTGGATGTCGGAACACAGCTGTAGAACCCAGTCTCGTGTGAAGACATGCTGGGTGCTGTCCTCGGTGTACCCTGAATCTGACATGACCTCTGCCTTGCTTCCGTGCTTTCCCAGGTATAATCTGTAGAACATTCCAGGCATTGTGTGTACATTGGTCTGCCCTGAGAAAGCTCTGGGAAAGGGCTGCTGTGTTAACATGTAGTATGTGCTTGCTGACACTTATTTATAGCTTTTTCTGATCATGTTTTTCTGAACTCAAACACCCCTCCTTGGATCACCGCTTTCTTTGTTCCATTCATGCATAAACGTACACTGAAACTGAAGTAGAACTGTCTACAGCATTAGCCTGAAGTCCACTCCATTCTTTAAGGTCTTCAAACCCCAGGTCCAGCAGACAAGATTTGCGCAGGTCGATAAAGGCTGACAATATCTACTGTTGGTTTGCATTTTCTGTTTCCCCTCCCCATGCGCCCCCACCCCGCATCTGCAGCTGTTTTATCTTCTCCTTTCTATATAACATTCACCCTGCTTTTTCTTCTCCTCACTTCTTCATTGTCTCTTGCTTCTCCTCTCCATCCACTGCCTGCTCACCTCATTTCTTCGTCTTTCATTTACAATTTCCACACTCGCTTGAAATAAATTTCAACTGCCCAGCATCTTCTACAGACCTTTTGCAATTTTATGGTCATAGGCAATGAGTTCGTGGGGTAGGGATTTTAGGCTCCCTGTTTCCTTGCAAGTCATTGGGTACTGGCTCAGTGGCAGTACTGGCACGGTTTGGATGGCGGTGAGTACGACAAAAGAATTCCAGTAGTCAGCTTAATAGAGAGACAGCTCATTACATTGTTCCAGGGATAAGATATGTAAGGGTTCTTAGCATTATAGATGGAAAGGGTTGATTGGTCGTGGTACAGAACCTAATTATCATGCCGGGGGTGGGTGGTAGTAGAAGAGCTAGACCTATGTTCTGAATCATGCAGCTCTGTGCAGGGGCATTCTCCAAATAAAGTCTGGCATCTGTGCCCAGAGATGCTCTCCAAACACAGTCAGGCAGAGAGAAGAAAGCCCCACTGGAAAAGGGAATCCTATATTTTGCACCCAGCTCAGAGAGAGAGCTATCCTGGACATGGTGGCCTGCGACCTCAATAGCATCATTCGATAACTTTTTTTTTTCCTGTATCTTAAATTGTTTGATGCTGCTGTTCCCACACTGTTGTTTCTGCCTCAGTACAGTACATGGTATCGAGCCTTCAAGAGAGGATTATTCTGTGGGTGCATGCCTATAATCCCAGCACTTGGGTGGCAGAAGTGGGTAGATCTCTGGGAGTTTCAGGCCAGTCAAGGGTACTAAGTGAGTCCCTGTTTTAAGGAAAACAAACAAAAAAGTATCTTGTTCACTTAAAATTAAAAACAAGAGTAGATGCTTAATACTTGCTCACGGGTGAAGCTGCCTGTCTACAAAGAGCGGAAAGAGATCTGAAACCTAGGGGAGCATCACACCTCATTGTCACTCCGGTTATATGGGTGCATACATTTGCCTAAACCATGCGCATCTCGGCATATACTTTACAGTGCATAAGTTATATTTGCAAATATAAGTACTGTGTCTTTGACCTGATTTCTATTTGTTGTTTTGTGTGAATATTTCAAAGAAGGTATGTTTATTTTCAATAGTCACTATTTTTTGCTCTGTGGATAAGAAATATTTTTATAGTAGCCAAGGTGATGCATCTGCTTAGTACAGAAGAAAAGATTACTGCTGGAATATGACTGGCAAAAAATTTCTTCTCTGGATCATCATATAAAAGCAACCTTGTAGAAAAATGTCTGCAAATCAAAGAAGGGTAGTTTTCCTGAAGGTGTGGCTAGGTGTCTTTTACTGCTGTGAACAGACACCATGACCCAGGCAATGCTTAAAAGACCAACATTTAATTGGGGCTTACAGGTTCAGAGGTTCAGTCCGTTATCACCAAGGTAAGAACATGGCAGCTTCCGGGCAGGCATGGTGCAGGAGGAGATGAGGGTTCTACATCTTCATCTGAAGACTGCTAGCAGAATTCAGGCAGCTAGAGTAAGGGTCTTATAGCCCATGCCCATAGTGACACACCAACAAGGCCACACTTACCTACTCCAAAAGGGCCACACCTTTTAATAATGCCACTCCCTGGGCCGAGCACATACAAACCATCACACCAGGTAATAGAGAATGTGTTTAACATGTATGGGTTCCAGTTGTGGTCTCCAATGTGGAAAGGAAAGAAGGATGGAAAGAGGAAAGGAAGGAAGATATTCAGTTAAGAAGAGATTTTCCTCCTGAATATTCTTGATCTATGGCTGATTAAATCGACTGATTGAATCCACAGTTCTGATATAAGACTGTATGCATACTTATACTGATATATGACTGTATACATATTCAAAATCACCTTATTAATTTTAAATTAAAACAATTTACAGGAACTTAGCAACTAAAAATCTCAATAAGAACACTTGTATGTCTTAAATAAATAACCTGGCATAAATACAGTGTGGTTATCCTAATTAGGACAGGAGCTACTTCAAAGACACGCAGCACAACGCTCTGTCAAAAACTTTTTAACACACTTTAAATCGAAAACACAGTGAACAGACTTTTGAAAATACTAATCATTTGATTACTCACTAGAGTTCAATTGAAAAGTGCCCTTTCGAGTGACATTAGAATCCTCCCAACCAATGACTAGCTCGACATTTTATAAAAAGAGCCGGGATTGAAGCCATCATCAGAGCCAGCCTTCTCTCCATCATCACGTTAACAGCCAACATCCGATGTTTATGATGTATTGGGTTCTTTGTAAGTTTTACATATTTTGACTCATTTCTCTTTCACAAAGGCAGTGGGGTAGATATTTGTCAATATTAGTTTCCATCTCATAAATGAGTTGAAACAAATACCAATTATGTATCACCTAAATATATAGAAGGAATGTATATATATATATATATTCATATTATAGAATATATAGATATTAGGATATATCTATATCCTAATATAGAGAGGGAAGGGTAAGAGAGGGGGAGGAAAAGAGGGGGAGAAAGGACAGAACTTGAATATACAATTGCATAAAACTGTGATTTTAAAATTCAAATAGCATCTGCTCTATCAAATTCATCACTGGGCATTTATCTACATTGACACTTACCTGGTCCATGGCCCCGTGATCACTCTTATTTAGATCAGGATAATCATCTCTTAACTCTTTTTGTGTGTGAACTAATGTTCTGTAGCTACAGAGGTAAAGCCATAGAGACCATGGCTCAGCTTTAGTCCAAAGCTTTCAATGCACTGTGGGCCACACTTCAGTACATGGCTTTCTTTCTGAGTTGGCTCAGAGGAGGGTTTCCGTTCTCCTCAGCCAAACAGAGGGAGGCACTGAGGTGAGTTACTTTCATTTTGTTTGATGTTTCCTTTTTCTCCTTAGTACCTTAACTCATCTTTAAAATTAGGAATGTTTCCCAAAGGTGATGGAAAAAGGTGAATGAGAAGAGGGGAGGAGGAGGAAGAGGAGGAGGAAGAGGAGGAGAAAGATGGTGATGATGATGAAGATGAAGAAGAAGTTGATGGGGAGAGGAAGAGAAGGAGGAAGATGAGAAAGAGAAAGAAGGAGGAGGAGTTAGTGTTCATTGTTAGGAGAGATTTCCTGATTCTTTGAAGTACTTTGGTTGTCTTCCTGGTTGACTGGATTGTTGTTTATTGTTTTTGTTCTCCCCTGTTGCTATGCGTTGCTGGTGTACTGAGGTGTGCATGGTGGGTTCTCCTCCTAGTTCTCCTTGGTTGCTCTGTTCTCCTTATAAAATGTGTGTTTCCCTATATTCTCATGATTAAGGCTTTTGCATGTAGGATTCTGTTACTTCTGAAGTGCTTTGGTTTCCTATCATATGTCATTTCTAGTTTTTAATCTCAGTTTCTTCTTCCACTTCACAGATTATCAGCTTTGCTCTCTCTCTCTCTCTCTCTCTCTCTCTCTCTCTCTCTCTCTCTCTCTCTCTCTCTTTTGGTTTATTTTTTGATTTGGTTTTTCAAGACAAGGTTTCTCTGTGTAGCCCTGGCTGTCTTGGAACTCACTCTGTAGACCAGGCTGGCTTCAAACCCAGAAATCTGCCTGCCTCTGCCTCCCAGAGTGCTGGGATTACAGGCGTGGGCCACCACTGCCCGGCAGCTTTGATCTCTTGAAGGATGATGTCCTAAAGACCTTGGATGTTACTTTTTAATTATCTTCTCTCTTGGGGGAGCATTCTCATACAGGCAAAAGGGAGGTGGGAGGGCAGATGTGGGATGAGAGGGTTGGGGGAGGGGCTAGCCAGGAAGTGGGATATCATTTGAGATGCAAATGAATGGAATAATTAATAATAATAATTAATAATAATAAAATAATTACCTCCTCCCTCTCCTTTCTGTAATACATGCACATTAGCTTTTTAACTGTTGGTTACCCTATGTTGGTCTTCCTGTTTATTTTTATTGATCTAGCATTTATATATAAATGTTTATTCCAGTTTTTACATCCCTAAAGAGAATTCTCATCTGTTTATGAATATTTCCCACATTTCCCAATAGGTATTTAAATATAGCACTTCTGATTATTTCAGAGTTCCATATTGTTTGATAGCTCCAATATCTTCCTCACTTATGAGGCCAGTCTTGCTGCTTGCTTTTCCCCTTTGGTTATAAGTCGATTGTTTTATTATTCTATTTTATCCCAGATTTTTTAAAATTAGATACTTCATTTACATATCAAATGTTATTCCCTTTCTGGGTCTCCCTCCCCCAAGAGTCCCCTATCCCATCCCCCACACCCCTGCTTCCATGAGGGTGTTCCCCTACTACCTACCCAATCCTGCCTCCCTGCCCTGGCATTCCCCTATTGACTGTCAGGTATGTATAAACTATGATAGAGATTTTTGAATATTCAGGATAGGATACTTTGCATTCATAACATTTTTATTTGCCTTGTTGTTGCTACAATTTGGACCTGTGCAAGAGGATCGAATCTTATGTGAGAACAGTCGGTTATTCCAGAATCCTTACCTACATGAGTTTGTTCCTAGTGAGTATGGACCATCGCCGTGACTACACTGATCTTGGCCTTCAGGTTAATAGAGCATGCTGGGTTTGCTTCTGGGGTTTTCAATGAGAAGGCTGTGCAGTGTTGATAATCTTTAAGCAAGGCACCAGTGGGAGGAAACGCTACCACTTACCAGGGAGAAAACTATTGCCTTTGAAAGCCTGTTAAGGAGCATGGGGTCCCCAGTGGAGGAGTTAGAGAAAGGACTGAAGGAGCTGAAGGAATTCGTGATCCCATAGGAAGACCAATAGTATCAACCAACCAGACCCCACCTTCCCCAGAGCTCCCAGGGACTAAACCACCAACCAAAGAGTACACATGGAGGGACCCCATATGTAGCAGAGGATGGCCTTGTCGAACATCAATGAGAGGAGAGGCCCTTGGCCCTGCGAAGGTTCGATGCCCAGTGTAGAGGAAGGCCAGGGTGGGGAGGCCAGAATGGGTGGGTGGGGGAGCACCCTCATAGAAGCAGGGGGAGGGAAGAAGATAGGGGGTTTCTGCAGGGAAACTGGGAAAAGGGACATTTGAAATGTAAATAAAGGAAATATACAATAAAAGAAAAGAAAAATAAATAAAAGCCTGTTAACATACCTTCAATTTTTTTCTTTTTGTTTCATCTAAAAAAGAAAACCTTATATCAGGTAGTGTTTGTGAATGCCTTTCATTCCAGCACTGGGAAGGCAGAGGCAGGTGTATCTCTGAGTTCAAGGCTGGCCTGGTCTGCAGAGTCAGTTCAGGACAGCCGGGGTATCACAGGCAAGAGAGTAGATGCACATAGTATAACATATTTTATTATGCTGAGGGTCCTCACATGATGTTTACACTTTAAACTCCTAACTACAGCCCTAAGCCTATCTCCCCATGGTTCCTCACATGTGTGACACATCTTAGCTGAAGGTCAGGTTCAGTCTTTAACAGACGCTCTGAGAGTTTGAATCCTGGGGGAGACTCCCCAGCCTCAGGGCAGGTCAAGGTGGTGTCCCTCCAGATGTGCAGAGAAAGACATTATTGCTCTTAGTCTCTGCTTTGTACTGTGCAGTGGGCACAGTGGGTTTCTAGGAATATGCCTGGTTAGAGTGATATCACTAAGTTTTGGTTATCAGGTGCAGCCTTGGGTATGGTGTGCATCCTGACTAAGCTATTTTTAAATGTATAGAAGCCATTTTTATATAAAAAATGCTCATTACACAGAGATTTACAGAGAAATCCTATCCTAAAACAAACAAAGCAAAACAAAACAAAAAAACCCCAAACACAAAATAAATAAATGAAGGATGGAAGAAAAAAGAAAAAGAAAAAAGAAAGGAAGGAACGAAAGAAGGAAGAAAGACTTTGAAAGAAAAAGTCAAGCACTAAGTCACTCTGGCTCATTATTTTAGATGTCTTAGAGTAAATGTTGCTTAACACTGAACTCTCTGCCCAGAAATGTCCATGTTCGCCATCTTTTCTTTTTGAACTTTTCGGTATGACCATGAATGAGCATGCTCAGGAAGGTACCCTCCCTTGCACCCTCTTCCCTAGATACATGTAGGCCCCCATGAACCTCCATGTTTCCTATTTATGTGAACAACTCTGCTTTGCAAACAACCCCAGTGCTTTTGTACCCAAGGAAAAACTACTTCCGTCTTTCAGCTCACCCGTTTTTAAACTTTGAACTTTGTGCTTTTGTTTGCAGTGAGTTTGGTAAATCATCGATTTTGATTTTTTTTTTTTCAGAGTTGACCTGGGAGACGGTTGATGATGACTTGTGGGAGGAGGCCTATATGGAAAATTACCAATATGGTTTACAAGTTCAGAGGTCATGCCCAGATATCCAGATAAGCTTTTTTATACTAACAAGTGAAGTCATACTTAAGAGATATCATTTCTATAATTACCTGTTCCAATATAATTTATTTTATTGATAAAGTTAACTAACGATTCCATGACTCACTTATCAACGTAGTTAAATTTATTTGTTCAGAAGGAAGTTTGCTAAAAGTTTCCTCCCTTCAATCAGACGTCTCTGCCTTACTGGGCAGCATCCGGGCGACCCTCAGATTCATGTTCCTTCTACCTCAGCCTGCACAGTGTTGGGACGACACACGCCAGGCCACAGTCTGCCTGAGCTCTAGTTTCTTTGAACAAGAGTCTCTGCTGTTGTTTTGTTGTTTTGTTTTGTTTTGCCTTGATGGTTGCTGAGACTATTTGCCTAGGCTATAGATTTTGTTAAGTAAGTTGTAAATAGACAAATTAAAAAAAAAGAACTTGGGAAAGTGACAACCTGAATGGGTCCCTGCCCCTTACGAAAATAACATTCAACAGCCTTTGGGGCTACAACTCCCCTAATGAATTCATACAGAGCCTATGTGGGATTAGGTGGCATTATTGAAAGTTAAGCCTGTATTAGGCAAGATAAAATTCTATACACAATATCCTTGGTGAATTTTGACTTTGGTATTAAGGGTAAAGATGTGAAAGCCTATATTATCAGCTGATTTTCTTATGTTTGGTTCAAAAAAATAATGGCAGAATCCTAGTTCCGTAATTTAATAACTTCACGACTATGGGCTAATTCCTTCCCTTATGATTTTATCCTCTTCATCTCTATGGCTACCAATCCCCTGTTCATAAGACGTCAATAATGGTTAAATGAACTCATGCACAAAATCATTTAAAATCGCCTGAGCCCATAGAAGCAGGTGCTGAGGTAGGGGAATGTTGGAATTTTATGGGCAAACAGAGACACACATTGTACTCCAGACAATCCCTGGCTGCTGTGTGAGTCTCAACAAACAACTCACTTAAGGCTCACTTTGGGCTCCTGTGACCAAGCAGCCAGCTCTGCCAGGTGCGCAAGGAACACCGGAGAGGGGGATCGCTTGGGACACAGCCCGCCTAGGTTCCTTCTGCACGCTGGATCTGGGCAGCTCTACAGCTGTCTGGGCATGTATACTGCTGGGGAGCATCTGACCTGCAGGGAGTCCCATTGTTAAAGGGAGCCCTGCGGTCTGAGGTCACCACCATCTTGGCTCCTGTGACCAAGCAGCCACCTCAGCCAGAGACCTGTGCCACATCTGACACAGGGAAGATCCCACTTCCTGATACTCTTTAGAGAACTGGAAGGAGCAGGTTAATCGCCACTGCCCCTTTCCATCAGATGTGGTAGACCATGCTACATCTGACATAGGGAAGAACCTACTTCCTGATGCTCTCTAGAGAATGGACAGAAGCAGGTTATTCAGTAGAAGTGGGTCATTTGAAAACCAGCATTAGCAGAGAATTTGAAATCCAGCAGCAAGCCCTGTCCTGCACCATTTGCCCTGCAGAGTGATCTGCGCTTGGAGGGGGTCCTCACGGCATCTACTGTCTTCACTACTGGACAGACCAGACAGGCAACACCAGGTACACAGAGACAACCCGAGTATAGCATTGCTTGGGACAAGGCACACCAGGGCTCCAATGGCACTCAAGAGCAGGTCAGAACATCAGCAATCTGTGCCAGGGGAAACCCAGTCATCCAGGGATTCGGTAATAGCCTTACAGGCCCACAGGAGTTTCAAGCACCAGCCAGTGACAGCAGGACCAACTAACACCAGAGATAACTAGACGGCAAAAGGTAAACGTAGGAACGTTACTAACAGAAATCAAAGCAATATGGCAGCATCTGAACCCAGTTCTCCAAAAACAGCAAGTCCTGGATACCCCAAGACACCAGAAAAAACAAGATTTAGATTTAAAATCACTGGTCATGATGCTGTTAGAGGAACACAAAAAGGACATAAATAAATCTCTTAAAAAATACAGGGGAACATAAGTTAGAAGCTCTTACAATGGAAACACAAAAATCACTTAAAGAAATTCAGGAGAATATGGGTCAACAGATAGAAGCCAATAAAGAAGAAATGCAAAAATCACTTAAAGAAATGCAGGAGAAGTTGAGACAACAGGCAGAAGTCATGCAAGAGGAGACACAAAAATCTATTAAAGAAATAAAGGAAAACACAAACAAACAAGTGAAGGAACTCAGCAAAACCATCCAGGACCTAAAAACAGAAGTAGAAACAACTAAGAAATCACAAAGGGAGACAACTTTGGAAATAGAAAATCTGGGGAAGAAATCAGGGGCAATAGATGCAAATATTAACAACAGAATAAAAGAGATAGAAGGGGGTAATAAATGCAAATATCAATAACAGAATAAAAGAGATAGAAGAAAGAATCTCAGATGCCGAAGATACCATAGAAACCATTGACTCAACAGTCAGAGAAAATGCAAAAAGCAAAAAGCTTGTAATCCAAAACATCCAGGAAATCCAGGGCACAATGAGAAAACCAAACCTAAGGATTATAGGTATAGATGAGAGTGAAGATTTACAACTTAAAGGGCCAGCAAATATCTTCAACAAAATTATAGAAGAAAACTTCCCTAACCTAAAATGAGAGTTGCCCATGAATATACAAGAAGCCTAAAGAACTCCAAACAGACTGAACCAGAACAGAAATACCTCCTGTCACATAATAATCAAAACCCTAAATGTACTAAATAAAGAAAGAATATTAAGAGCAGTGAGAGAAAAAGGCCAAGTAACATATAAAGGAAGACCTATCAGAATTACACCAGACTTCTCACCAGAGACCATGAAAGCTAGAAGATCCTGGACAGATCTCATACAGACTCTAAGAGAACACAAATGCCAGCCAAGACTTCTATGCCCAGCAAAACTCTCAATCACCATAGATAGAGAAACTGAGATATTTCATGATAAAACCAAATTTACACAATATCTTTCCACAAACCCAGCACTACAAAGGACAATAGGTGGAAAACACCAATACAAGGAGGGAAACTACACCCTGGAAAAAGCAAGATAGTAACCTTTTATCAAACCCAAAAGAAGATAACCACTCAAACATAAAAATAACATAAAAAATAACAGAAAATAACAATCACTATTCCTTAATATCTCTTAATATCAATGGACCCAATTTCCCAATGAAAAGACATAGACTAACAGACTGGATATGTAGACAGGACCCTACATTTTGCTGCTCACAGGAAAAACACCTCAGTGTCAAAGACAAACACTACCTCAGAGTAAAAGGCTGGAAAACAATTTTACAAGCAAATGGTCTTAGAAAACACAATACATTTCTGCTGGTCCTCAATTTGTCTTATTCTTTTCTGTTTACAGTGACTACTGCATACTTTGAAAATAGTAAGGAGAATTTATTAGACTGCTCTGTCTCCACAGAGAGCAGGTGGTGATCAAACATGACTATTTAACCAGGATTACTGCGAGATGAGCATCCAACATCACAGTGCCCACAATTTGCAGGAAGATTTAACTTGTCAAATAAAACTGGAATTTTTGTGGGATCAAAATAGTCACACGTTGAACAATCTTTTTAATAATTGCAACGTCCCAAAGTTTCTTAGTTCAGTAGTTTTTCTGGAAACAAAAGGCATTTTGGGGCCGTGGGCCAGAGTAGCAATTCAAACATCAGATAAAATTGACTTTCAACCTAAAGTCATCAAAAGAGACACAGAAGGACACTTCTTACTGGTCAAGGGAAAAATCCACCAAGAAGAACTCTCAATTTTGAACTTCTATGCTCCAAATGCAAGGGCACCCCAATTCATAAAAGAAACTTTATTAAAGTTCAAAGCACACATTGCACCTAACACAATAATTGTGGGTGACTTCAACAATGCAATTTCCTCAATGGACCGATCAGGAAAACAGAAACTGAACAGGGACACAATGAAACTAATTGAAGCTTTGGACCAATTAGATTTAACAGATATATATAGAACATTCTATCCTAAAGCAAAAGAATATACCTTTTTCTCAGCACCTCATGGTACCTTCTCCAAAATCGACCATATAATTGGTCACAAGACAGACCTCAACAAATATAAGAAGATTGAAATAATCCCATGCCTCCTATCAGATCACTATGAAGTAAGAGTGGTCATCAATAGCAACAAAAACAACAGAAAGCCCACATACACATGGAGGCTGAACAATACTCAATGATACCTTGGCCAAAAAAAAAAAGAAAGAAAGAAAGAAAGAAATCAAAGACTTTTTAGAATTTAATGAAAAGAAAGGCACAACATACCCAAATCCATGGGACACAATGAGAGCAGTGTTAAGAGGAAAACACATAGCCCTGAGTGCCTCCAAAAAGAAAATGGAGAGAGTATACACTAGCAGCTTAATGGCACACTTGAAAGCCCTGGAACAAAAAGAAGCTAATTTACTCAGGAGGAGTAGATGACAGGAAATCATCAAACTCAGGGCTGAAATCAATCAAGTAGAAACAAAGAGAACCATACAAAGAATCAACAAAACCAGGAGCTGGTTCTTTGAGAAAATAAAGAAGATAGATAAACCCTCTTAGCCAGACTAACCAAAGGGCACAGAGACAGTATCCAAATTAACAAAATTAGAAATGAAAAGGGAGAGATAACAACAGAAACTGAGGAAATTCAAAAAATCATCAGATCCTACTACAAAAACCTATACTCAACACAACTGGAAAATCTGGAGGAAATGAACAATTTCCTAGACAGATACCAAACACAAAATTAAATCAGGATCAAATAGATCATCTAAACAGTGCCATAACCCCTAAAGAAATAGAAGGGGTCATAGAAAGTCTTCCAACCAAAAAAAAAGCACAGGACCAGATGGAATTCTATCACACCTTCAAAGAAGATCTAACACCAATACTCTTCAAATTATTCCACAAAATAGGAACAGAAGGAACACTACCTAACTCATTGTATGAAGCCACAATTACGCTAATACCAAAACCACACAAAGATCCAACAAAGAAGGAGAGCTACAGGCCAATTTCCCTTATGAATATTGATGCAAAAATACTCAGTAAAATTCTTGCCCACCGAATCCAAGAACACATCAAAATGATCATTTACCATGATAAAGTAGGCTTCATCCCAGGGATGCAGAGATGGTTCAATATAAGGAAATCCATTGATGCAATCCCCTATATCAACAAACTCAAAGAAAAAAACCACATGGTCATTTCATTAGATGCTGAAAAAGCATTTGGCAAAATTCAGCATTCTTTCATGCTAAAAGCCTTGGAAAGATCAGGAATTAAAGGCCTGTACCTAAACATAGTAAAAGCAATATACAGCAAACCGGTAGCCAACATCAACTTCAATGGAGAGAAACTTGAAGCAATCCCACTAAAATCAGGAACTAGACAAGGCTGCCTCTCCCTCCATATCTTTTCAATAAAGTACTTGAAGTTCTAGCTAAGCAATTAGACAACATAAGGAGGTCAAAGGAATACAAATTGGAAAAGAAGAAGTCAAACTATCACTATTTGCAGATGATATGATAGTATACTTAAGTGACCCAAAAAGCTCCACCAGAGAACTCCTAAAGCTGATAAACAACTTTAGCAAAGTGTCAGGTTATAAAATCAACTCAAGCAAATCAGTAGCCTTCCTATACTCAAAGGATAAGTAGGCTGAGAAAGAAATTAGGGAAATGACACCCTTCACAATATCCACAAACAATATAAAGTATCTTGGTGTGACTCTAGCCAAATAAGTGAAAGATCTGTATGACAAGAACTTCAGGTCTCTGAAGAAGGAAATAGAAGAAGACCTCAGAAAATGGAAAAATCTTCCATGCTTATGGATTAGCAGGATTAATATAGTAAAAATGGCCATCTTGCCAAAAGCAATATACAGATTCAATGCAATTTCCATCAAAATCCCAACTCAGTTCTTCATAGAGTTAGAAAGAGCAATTCTCAGATTTGAATTTGAGAATTCAAATTCTCAGATTTGAACAAAAATCCCAGGATAGCTGAAACTATCCTCAACAGCAAAAGAACTTTAGGAGGAATCAGTATCCTGGACCTCAAGCAGTGCTACAAAGCGTTAAAAACTGCATGGTATTGGCACAGTGACAGGCAAGTGGATCAGTGGAATAGGATTGAAGACCCAGAAATGAATCCACACACCTATGGCCACTTGATCTTCGACAAAGGAGCTGAAACCATCCAGTGGAAAAAAGATAGCCTTTTCAACAAATGGTGCTGGTTCAACTGGAGGTCAGCTTGCAGAAGAATATGAATTGATCCATTTTTATCTCCTTGTACTTAGCTCAACTCCAAGTGGATCAAGGACCTCCATATAAAACCAGACACACTGAAACTAATAGAAAAGAAACTGGGGAAGACCCTTGAGGACATGGGCACAGGGGAAAAGTTCCTGAATAGAACACCAATAGCTTATGCTCTAAGATCTAGAATGTACAGATGGGACCTCATAAAATTACAAAGTTTCTGTAAGACAAAGGAATACGGTCAAGCAGACAAAACAGCAACCAACAAATTGGGAAAGGATCTTCACCACCCCTACATCTGACAGAGAGCTAATATCCAATATATACAAAGAACTCAAGAAAGTAGATGCCAGAGAGCCAAATATCCCTATTAAAAATGGGGTACAGATCTAAACAAAGAATTTTCACCTGAAGAACTTCAAATGGCTGAGAAACACGTTAAGAAATGTTCAGCATCATTAGTCATTAGGGAAATGCAAATTAAAACAACCCTGAGATTCTACCTCACAGGTAGAATGGCTAAAATTAAAAACTCAGGAGACAGCAGGTGTTGGTGAGGATGTGGAGAAAGAGGAACACTCCTCCACTGCTGGTGGGAATGCAAGTTGGTACATCCACTCTGGAAATCAGTCTGGCAGTTCCTCAGAAAACTGGACATGACACTTCCGGAGGACCTTGCTATACAACTCCTGGGCATATAACCAGAGGATTCCCCGGCATGCAATAAGGACACATCCTCCACTATGTTCATAGCAGCCCTATTTATAATAGTCAGAAGCTGGAAAGAACCCAGATGTCTGTCAATGGAGGAATGGATATAGAAAATGTGGTATATTTACACAATGGAATACGACTCAGCAATTAAAAACAGTGAATTCATGAAATTGTTAGACAAATGGTTGGATCTGGAAAATATCATCCTAAGTGAGGTAACCCAATCATAAAAGAACATACATGGAATGCAGTCATTGATAAGTGGATATTAGCCCAGAAGCTCTGAATACCCAAGACACAATTCACATTGCAAATCATTCCCAAGAAGAAGGAAGGAGAGGGCCCTGGTCTGGATAGGCTTGATGCAGCCTTGTAGGAGATTACCAGGACAGAGAAGTAGGAGGGGTTGATTGGAGAATGAGTGGAGGGAAGAGGGATTATGGTACTTATGAGGAAGGGGGAACTGGGAAAGGGAAAATCATTTGGAATGTAAGAAAAGAATACAGAAACTTTTTTTTAAAAAGGCTCAGTTTGTATTAATCACTTGTTGCTGTTTTAAGTGAAAAAGAACTAGCTTGTTGAAATGTAAGCTTTGACTAAAGTCCACAGGAAAGAACAATAAAACCCCAGCGCCGCCCTGGCAGTTTTATTTTCCTTTGTTATCTGATCTACTAGGACTTTCGCGTGCAGCCTCGGACCTGTGGTGCAGCTAAGAGGAACTCCCAGCGAGATCATCTTCTGCCACAATGGATTGCACCCTCGAACCATGAGTCAAAATAAGCCCTTCTTCCCTTAAAACGTTTATTTCCTGTGTCTATGGTTTCTGAAGAACAACAATAACAAAAATGCTAAAGGGGGCGGGGCATACCATGCTGTGCAGTCTGGTCTCCTATCGTGCTTAGGGGATGGTGTCTTCTTGGTCCATCACATTCGACTTCCAAGATTCTTCTATCATCACATCTCCACTCCCTTATGGCACAGTGGAAATAAAGAACTGAGGCCTACAGCATGCGAGTTACTGTATGACATTGTTAGACTCCAGTCGCATTCCTTCCCCCACGCGTACTTCCTGCACTGTTCTTAAGAGTGTTTTTTGTTTGTGCTGAAAACACAAAGCAAGTTTTAAGAGAACCTGTACTCAAAAGCACACCTGCTGCCAGCCCTGTGCCAGCCGGTAGATTCTGGAGCCGCTGTTGTTTGGATGCCTGCCTGCGCTGCTCAGCTAATGGTGGGCACCGTGGCTCTCAATTCAATCAGCCCAGCTTAAGCCGTTGTTCCTGCAGGGAGGCAGCGGTGAACAAGGTGAACAAAGTTTTTGTTGTCTGAGTCTTAAAGGAAAGTTGTTTACCCTTTTGGCAAAATAATGGCTACACTTGAGGTTTGTTTGCTGTGTACTAAAGGCTCCCAATTTCTACAAGGAATCCTTCCCTGTTCCTTCTCACTTTACACCTGTTTCGTTTGACAAGGGGTAGAATGGTTAACAAATATCCACAGGCTTGTGTAACACTTTCTGTTTAGAATTAAAACTGGTTAGAAAGAGAAACAAAAGCAGTGAACCCATATTTTTGTTTGTTCTGCGGTCCTGCATGCCCCTGGAGGCTCTCCTCACCACTGATACTGCTTGTAGTCCTTGGGCCAACTCAGTGAGGGCTGTTAAGATCTAAGTGACTGACTGACGCCATAAAGTCACTCCATGTGACAGATCTCATGTGGGACGTTTACTGGGGAGAGGATATACAGAGACTCCCTCTGGGCAAGGGAGGAGGAAGGAAGAAAGCTGGGAGAAGGGGACCCTGGTTTTTAAAAGGGCGTGATGTAGCGCATGCTCAGGGAGAGGGTGTGTGTGACTTAGCGCATGCGCAGGGGCAGGATGTGCGACTCCTGGTGACTGAGGAAGGTGTTGCATCTTGGCAGCTAGTGATGATGTCTGCTGCTGCTGGGTCTCTGCTGGGGTCAGGTGATCGAAATACCTGGCTACTAGCCTTCTTCCCGTATGTTTCTTATAAAAGAGTAGAAACAAGAGTAAAAAGTAGAAAGGGGTGATGATAAGGCGTAAAGGATGGTGTCATGCTCTTGAGACTACTTCCTGTTATCTGGGGTTGTTGTCATCTTCAGGGACCCTGCTGATCCTCACCATCAGGGGACACTCAGTAGTTGTGAGCCTTAGGCTCTGTAGCTCCTGGTTCATAGTCTGGTACCAGTAATTGATTAATTGTTTGATTGGATTTTTTTTTACATTTTTCATTGGAGAAATAAACAGAAGAAATAGATAAAGCAAGGTGCGATTAATAAAAGCAGAAAACTGAGGAGTCGGGAAGAACAGTATCCACTTCCATATGGGGTTTTCCAGGTGTTCGATGCATTGAGTTGTCCCTTACGTTTTTTGGAGGTCTATTTGAAGTTTTTGCATTTTGTATTTTACTATACCTGATTGGTTGACATAGAAGCAGCGTTCCTCTCAGAGGAAGAGGCAAAGACCACCTTTTCAGCTGTAAGAAAATCTACTCCCGGTCCGTTTTAGAGCACCACTACTGTCAAGAGTCATTCTGTCCTTGAAGACTGAGCATTGTTTGAGCCACCTGCTGGAGACCCTGGATAAGCTGGGAAGAAAGCGGATGATACAAGGTTTGGAAGGTGGTCAGTCCTGCTGTCCCTGAGGCAACACCCAAAGTTATTCCTGTGACAGCCAGGAGGGGCAAGATTTGAGCTTCCCTTTTATTATGTCAGACAGCTAACTATTGAGTCCATGGCTGGAATTGATTGGGACTCCTCTCCTGGTGACACCCTCAACTTGGGGAAGAGGAATACTAGGCTACAAACCAACCAGCAGGTAGGCGATGGTAGACTTGAGTACCACAAAGAACCAAGGTGTCATGGACTGCAGGACACTGAGGTTGAGATGAGGTATCTGGAGATGTAGTGTGTGGTTTCTCCTGCCCTTCTTTAAGCTCTGGGTTGACCATGCTACCAACTCCTACCCAGAAGCCACCCTGGATCTGCAGATAAGACACACACACATTAGCTTATTTTTAATATGAATCTTACTCAATGGTTGGAGATTTCTAAGCCTCCTGAGACTTATGTGCCTTTATGTTCACTCCTAGCTCAAGACCTCTAATTCTGATCTCAACTTAGTTGCTTAGGTACCTTTAGTCCTAGCTCAGCACCCAAAATCTGCTCTTAGCTTAGTTGTGTTTCTAATCTCCTGCCTACTACTCCAGGCCCAGTCCAGGAAGCAGCCAATGGCCACTCCATCTGAGATCTCACATGGCTGGTGGCTCTCTCTCCCTCCAAAGCATGGCTAAGCTCTCTTACTCTCCTGCATCTGCTAGCCTGCCTGCTGAAAACTGGAAGACCTGTCTCTTACACCCAGTCATTAGCCACAAGCATTTTTATTGACTGATCAAGAAAGAACCAATAGGAGAACAGGACCTTCAGTGTTCATTCCAAATCAGAACATTAGAACCACCCCCTACATAGGGTTATGGTTTTGTTGTAGTCTATGGGATTTAATGCCTCTACAGAATGCATCCCGGACACTGTAAAAATAGTTTGCTATGTTGAAGAGGGTGACATAGAAAAGCTACACCTGGCAACACCAGGGTCAAGGCAGTTGATGAATGGTGAGGTAAGATTATTTCACAGGGTTACTAGAGAAGCTGTACATGTCAGTTGTGAGCTAGTCCCAGATGCACACATAGCCAGCAGTCTTCAAAGCAGCCAGCCAGGTTGAGTGACATTAAGGAGCCAATAGGCCAAGATCAGAGCCCAAAGCAGGGGACAAAATGACAGGTTTGTGTTGAGAGGGGATGTCAAAAATTCAATGACCTTGGATGAATGTACAATTATGTCTTATACTTCTCCTATCTCTATGGATTGGGTATTCAGAACATATTTTCTCTGGATATTAATTGTGCTTCCCAGAGTCTGGGCTTGAAGCACAGTCCCAAGGATGGGGTGGTGTAGTATGGGATATAATAATGCCAAGGGATGTTGAGGACTTTAGATAGGGTTTGGTAAATATTGGAGCTGAATTCAGGACCATTGTCTGACTGGAGGGAGGTGGGATTCCAAATCAAGGGATAATCTGCCTGAGGAAGAGAAAAGAAACTGTCTAAGACCCACACTCTTGTTTTGGTGTTGGGAATTTCTCCACCCACCCTGAGGAGGTGTCTACCAAGACCAGAAAATATTGAACTTGTTTGACTTTGGGCATGTGGGTAAAGCTAAGTTGCCAGTCAGTCCCAGGGAGAGTATCTGGACTGGGTGTGTAGGAATAAGGAGACTGTGAGATCTGGAGTTGGGGTCTGACATTTGACAGATTTTACAAGAGGCAGTGATAGCCCTTAAGAAACACAAATCCTTGGGGGTAGGCTGCTGGGTGGGCTGCTGGGTGGGGCTGAGGGAAGGCCTGGCTATTAGGATGAAAGAGCTGGTATAGATAGGAGAGACTTTGTTGAATGGAGATGTGAAAGTGTCCTATGGTGGGTGAGACAGATCTGGGCCTCCGAGGGCAGCAACTCTAGCTGCCTCATGAGCCAAGTTATTTCCCTTAGAGATGATGTAACAGCAGTGGACAATTCCAATAGTCGTGGGGAGATGAGAAGCCTTTAGCCTGACCATAATGTGGTTTGCATTGGTTATCAATCCTTTTTGGGTTGTAAGTAATCTGCACTCTTCCATGTGGCAGTGTGAGACAGGAGAATGGGAAAGGCATATTTGGAATCTGTAGATATTTAGGGATTGTCCTTGTGCCAGTTTGAAGGCAAGGGTGAGAGCTATTAGTTCAGCCTACTGATTAGTGGTGTGAGCCCTGGGTTCACCCAGTTGGTGGCCTAGGACCCAAGGGCATATCTCTCTTTTTCTGTTACATAAAGGGAGAAGGAATGGGTTAGGTCTGGGAGGTATAAGGCCAGGGACTGAAGGAGAGTCTGTTGAAGCTTCTGAAAGGACTTGGTAATAGGTGTGAGAAGGAGAGTGTATAAGTGGCCAAGGGCTGCTTCATATAGGTGGTGAGCAAGAAGGGAAAGGAAGGGACCCAGGAACTTATGAAGCCAGCTGTTTCCCAGGAATGATAAAATCTCCTCTTTGGTAGAGGACACTACAAGGGGCTGGACTACATGCTTTCTATCTAAGGTAATGGCTTTTCATGTTGGGCTAATTGTTAGTGTCAACTAGGTAACCTGAGGTGGTTAACAATTGGAACCTGTACACCCAGCTGGAGAAGAAATTTAGAAAAGCAGAGGTGTCACTTTGGCTGATTTGTAGGGATGCAGAGAATGACATCTACATACTGTATGAGTTTAAATTTGGGGAGAGAATAGATCAGAGGCCAGGGCTGTCTTGGAACCCCTGGAGTAGGACAGTCCAGGAGAGTTATACTGAGAGGTGGGTGTCAGGATCATGTTTTAAACTCAAATGTCAGTGATTTCCTGAGATGTTCTCTGGAGGCTCACGGAGGATCAGAACTAGCAGGGAAGCAAAGAAAACCACTCTTAGAGAGGAAGAAAAAGATGAAACAAGAGAAAAGGCATTCCAAATAGAGTCAGGAGGCTTCTCTGAAGCCACCTCTGCACAGTTTCTAGTTATGCTGCACGCCGTTTCTACACGTTGGCCATCGGCTTCTGAAAGGCCCAAATGACCAATTACATCAGCCCAGAGCCTTAGCACCCATCTGAAGCTATCAGACGTTAAAAAAAAATAGGATAGAGATAGATTATAGAGCCCAGAACATACTGGGTAATGGCTGAGTCTTTGAAGTCCCCCCTAACCTCCTGTCTACCATCTTTTTTGTTAGCTTCTTAAGCTCAGAACACCAAATAAGGTCTCACACTTCCTGTCTTCCTTCCACCACTGAGTCCAGCTCTCCCCTCCTTCCTCTGCTGCGTGTGCTGATATTACCTGTATGCACCACCATCCCAGTCTGCAGTCTGGGTTTGAACTGATCAGTAGAAGTAGAGGCAGGTGCAATGAAGGGTTGGCACAGCCTCCAGGATCTGGGAAAAGTGGTTTTGCAATGGTCCTGGTTGTTTTCTCTTCTTTCTCCCTTCTCCATCTTTCTCCTGTGTTCCCCTCATTCATTTGCTTTCATTTATTGTCTCTAATCATAGTTGTTTTGGATGTTATTATTTGACAGGGTCTCCTGTAGCCAAGGCTGGCCTTGAACTCTTATTCCTCCAGGCTCTACTGCTCAAATGCTAGGATTTCAATCAAGTTAAAAATTTTTCAGCTCTTCTGCCCTCTGTCATTCAAATACTAACAGTCTCTGTGCATTAGCAGGATTGTTATCCAATGCCTGTGTTTCCTAAAGGCATCTTGGAGAAATAAAATAATCACAAAAGTAGTGATTGTAATATTTCCTTATAGCAGGATGCGCTCTACTTTATGGAAGCTAAAAGAAATGTGTATAAAAGCATGTCCTTATCTAGTTCCCATGGTACCAAGGAAAACTGTTCTGTAAGCAGCCTTACTAAACTCCCAGACCAACTCTGATGTCAGGGAGTCAGTCAGAACAGAGGTACTATTTCTTCACAAGAATTCTCTCTGTTGAAGTTACCAGGTAGAAAACAAATAAACCTGCTGACTTCCCCAACTCTTACCTAATTTTGGGGGTTGTGCAAATTAAGACATCAATTTTCCCTAACCTTGTACAGATGCCACCTCCAATGTACATATGACTTATGATAACAGTCATCTATGTTATGTGGCTGGCCACTTTTGCTGATAATGGTGACTTTTCACTTTGCTTGTAGTTGTCTGATGGCTGGTTCAGCACGGCAGAGAAAGCAGCCACTGATAAATGATTTAACACATGGCAAAGACTCCATTTGTAGCTGCTCTCTCTCTCTCTCTCTCTCTCTCTCTCTCTCTCTCTCTCTCTCTCTCTCTCTCTCTCTGTGTGTGTGTGTGTGTGTGTGTTATTTGTCCACTTATAAAAAATACTTTGTTTTGTGTTGAAAATATTTTAACCACCGAAACTATGGATTTTATTTTTCTGGAGTAGAAAGACTTCCTAAGCCTCTCTAATTATGATGTTCACGTGTTCAAATGGGGCTGCTTGGTAACTACCAGGTGTCCAACCTCCACCCCAATCCCTTCAATCAGAATCTGGAATGAGAAGAGAAGGTGTGGAAACCTGGAGAATGGTCAAGTGGTTGGATATTGAATATTTCATCTGTGCTTTTCTAAACCATCCACAGAAGACAAATGAGTCTTCTAGCTGTAGTGCTAAGTGCCCGCTGAGGACAACTGGATATGAACAGTCAGTCAAATTTGAGTATTTCAAAAATGCTAGTAGACATATTCACTACTCTGCTCCCCAGCCATCAGGGCCATGCTCCTGGACTCCATTAAAAGAACCAACAGCAGTTCTTTCCTATTTAGCATGCCCAAGCCCACCTGTCAGCTGCAAACTAGGTTGGCAGTGGAAACAGGTGCAGGCGGGTCCTTCCTCTCTACAGGTAGTTTCAAGTCAACAAGATTGTTGTTAACACCATTTCTAAAGGCACTTCAAAGCTCGTCTCCATGAAACTTAGATGGCTTCAGTAGAGAAGGGTGATTGATTCATATGGCTGTGTTTTCAGTGACCAATATTTTTACCTTCCTGAATAAACAGTAAAATATGAACTCAATTTTGTCTGTTTTGTATCAATAAAACTGCATCTAAGCTGCTTGAGTCAAGTGCTCATCTTTGTGAGCCCAGCTACAGTCTGATAAGGACTTCAGAGAGTGGCAGGGCTCAAGACTCTGTATCAGAACATGGTACTTTGAATATTTAAAACAGATGACTTGTAAAGCAGCACGTGCAATATTTTATGAATTTCTTCACATATATAGACATATATAAGAAGAAAATCGTAAAACCTGTAAATTATATAAATTCACACATGCATTCAAAATTTGAGTCCTGTAGGGGGGAAATGCAGTATCATTTCCTCACTCATTGCAAGATTCCCCCATAACAAGTGACAGATTAATAAGAGAAAAGCATAGTGAATTTATTTTATCAAAGCTGTACATGGCAAAAGTGCCTTTAGAGATTCCGACTAAAATTTCCAGGGAAAACTATATATCTCTATGCTAGGTCTGATGGAAGAAGTGGATAGTAATAGAGGGGCGTGACTGGACTGACTGGAGTAGGATTTCATAGTGAGAGACTGGGGGATACTCAGGAAGGCCTGTTGGTTGGAATTCTTTGTGCCCTGTATGGTCGCTATTCTTCCCAGCTTTAGGAAACTTTGTCTGACACAGGAAGACATTCAGTGAAGGATGTAGTTCAGAGAGTGAGTGCCCTTCCAGGTTCTGTGGCTTGCTTCAGGGAATGGGATTTAGATTCCTTGATTTGTTTCAGGAGAGACAGAGTATAGGCGATCAGAACTTGCTTCTATAGTTCTTCTTTCCCCTCAGTTCAAAATACTCAGCATGTCTCAGGGATCAGACTTTGGTATGTTCTAAGCCCAAACAGCCAGACTGTCTGGAATATGTAGTAGGTATTTGTCCATATAATTCTGTCCACCTAGAATCACAAACAATGTAATTAACAGAGTAATCTATCAACTCTTAGAGTATACAGAATATGCATTCAAGTGAGGGGTGACAAGAATCTCTGAATCAGCCGGGCGGTGGTGGCACACGCCTGTAATCTCAGCACTCTGGGAGGCAGAGGCAGGCAGATTTCTGAGTTCAAGGCCAGCCTGGTCTACAGAGTGAGTTCCAGGACAGCCAGAACTATACAGAGAAACCCTGTCTCAGAAAAAAAAATCCAAAAAACCAAATAAATAAATAAATAAAAAAGAATCTCTGAATCAACCCATAACCCATGGTACATATCTTTTCCAGATTGCTTCTTGACTGTAATCCTGGATCCACGTGCTCATTTTTGTTGAGTCCAGTTGTGGCATGAATCTGCTAACAACTTTAGAGAGAGACAGGGTATCTTAGTAGGGTTTCCGTTGCTGTGAAGAGATACCATGACCAAAGCAACTCTTATAAAGGATACCATTTAACTGAGGCTGGCTTATAGGCTCAGAGATTTAGTTTATTAATATTATGGTAGGAAGCATGGCAGCAACCAGGTAGATGTGGTGCTGGAAGAGCCTAAAGTTCTACATCTTGATCCAAAGGAAGCCAGGAGAAGACTATCTTCCAAGCAGCTAGGAGGAGGGTCTCAAAGCCCACTCCCACAGGAACACATTCTACAACAAACCACACCTACACCAACAAGGCTACCCCTTCTAATAGCGCCATTCCCTGGGCCAAGTTCAAATCACCACAATGGGTTCAAGACACTCAACCCCCTAATATAGCAGTTAGACAACATACTGAGTATTTGAAGTTGGTAAGACCTGTGGCACAGCAGCAAAAGATAGAATTATGGGCTCTCTCCTGAGGTAGATGATACTGTCTTCATGTCAATAAAAGGGACATGCTAAGCTATGAAGATGAAGTCCCTGAAAGAAACCTAAATGAGCAGGCACAAACTTTCCCCCACTGTACTATTCTCTCTCACTTGTATTTCCACCATAATTTCCTAGTCCTTCCCCCAAAGATAATAATGGATCTGGAAAGATAGGTCAACCAGTAAAGGCACTTGTCACCAAGTTTAGCAGCCTGAGTTTGTTCCCTTGAACCCACATGGTAGAAAATAGATAACTGTTCTGTAAGTTGTCTTCTGACTTCCATACACGTACTATGACACACACATATAGAGACACACACACACAGATACACACACTGTGCTAACAAAAAATATAAACATAAACGAAAATAGCATCAGCCCCCAAAGGTTTAACCACTAGTTTCAGCTTCATGTTCTTGTTGCTTTTCTTCAAATCTGTTTGTTGCTATAGAGGTCCCCACAGAGAACTCTGGAGAACAGAAGGACACCTATTTTCCTCTCTTTGAAAGGCATGCCCTGTTAACTGAGATGTTCAGAACAAAGGTCTCTTTTGTGTTAGAGGTTCTACAATGCTGATAATAGCCTGAGAAGTCATGATTGTGGAGTGTTGGAAGTTGCAGGTGGTAGCCAGTTAGGTGGGCTGTCTTCAGTTTTCTTAATGGCCATTTGTCATGTCAGTCACTTCATCTGTGTTTGAATTACCAGCTTATTATAAGGTGAGTTTACCATGCTCTGCCAGCTTTGCTCTCTCCACTCTCGACCCAACTTCAGATTTTCTTCTTTTATTTTCATTTTTTTAATTTTTTTTGTTTGTTTTACATCTATGGAGTCTAGTTTGTCAACTACTCTTGGAATGGTACCCACCCTGGAGTATGGCTGACCTACCAGGGGTCACCCTATTGAGGGAAACTGACTCCTCTTTTCCTAGCAGCTATCAAATGCCAGTCGCTTCTCAGCTCATGTTGGGAATGAATCCATGCCTATGTCCCTGCCTCTGTGCAGGAATTTTTGGCTTGAGCTTTCAAAGTTCTTGTGTATGCTATTATAATCACCACAGGATTAATGTGCAATTGTCCTCTTGTGTCCAAAAAACCGGTTCCTTGAAGTCATCCAAGGTCTGTGGCTTATGTAATCTTCCTACCCCTTCTTTCTTGAGCCTTCTTTAGGTAACCCCATCCCTAAACCTTGTGTGTGTGTGTGTGTGTGTGTGTGTGTGTGTGAGTTGATATCCATGTACCATTTAGGGCTGAGCCTCCACAGTCTCCTATTCTTTCCAGGGACAGCAGTTTAGGGCCTCTGTGTTAATTTCCATTTTGGGCAAGAAGAAGATTCTCTAATGAAGGTATAAAACTGCACTGATCTTTGGGTATAGGACAAGCCATGAGGGGTTGCTTCTGTAAGGGCTTTTTGAAAAGCCTCTAGTGTTGGTTAACTTCCTCTGCTCTGCCTCCCCATCTCCCACCTCTGTTCATCCTTCCTTCTCTGTTTCATTCTTCCCAGTGGCCCCTTTAAAAACTCTTCCCTTGTCTTAGTTTCCTCAGACAGCAAATGGTTCTAACTTTGCCCTCCGCTTCAAAAAATCTGTTCCTCCCCCATGGCCCTCACTAGTTTTCTAACTGCTATGGGCATTCCGAATGAAATACCACGTCTGAAGATCCAAGACTAACAGCAATGTATGAGAGAAAAACATGATCCTTTTGACTTTCTTGGTCCGGGCCACGTCACTCAAGATGATTGTTCCCACTTACCTCTGAATTTCCTAACAGGCAGAGAAAATGAACCCATTTCTGCACCCTTAGGTGGCATCACCCTACCCTCAGCTCAGTGTGAGACCGGAGGTTGAAGGAAGCCAGGAGGAGGATCAGGAATGGAGGAGACGCCATATTTGTCAATGGTGTCAAACAGGAAGCTCTCCGGAGGTCACTTTGCTGTAGAACTCTTGCTGTCTTTGATAAGCAGAAATGATGAGTAACTTTTGCATATCTGATTTGTTTGCTGGGTGCGGTGACTCCAAAGCATCCTAATGAGTGTGAACTCAGCTGGAAGGAGAGCTGTGACCATTCGTGACATCTGCTTTATCTCTTTTGGGCGTGGACGGCCACATGAGGTTCTAGCTTTCCTCAAGAAAGTATTGATTTTTACAAATCAGCGGAAACTCTTCCTGTGTCCCGGGTCTCAGACTGATACCTGTGGCTGCACCGTTTGCACTTTCGGCGAGGAGTAACTAGTTCTCATTGGTTTTCCTCCTTTGGGAACCTCCCCCCACATTTCAAATGGTACCTTAGCAGTATAGGCAGAGGACTCCATTGCTACAAGCTAACCCCCTGGAGTCAGGACTCACATAAAATAACGGACCCATCGCTGAAAAGGAGTTATAAAATAAGTGAGAAAAAGATGAAGGGTAATAGAAGACATTCAGGTCTCTGTTTGAAAGGTATTGTCTAGGCTTGGAGGTAACTTCTGATAGATGTATGACGATGCGTATATTAATGGGAATAATGGCAATTTTGCTTGTAGTGGATTATGTTCACGTTATACTTTGGCTGCCATCTGAGGTTTAAGAAATCACTGGGCATCATTTTAAATTAGTAACAGATAATTAAGATATATTTTAAAATGCATGCACTCAACAGGGTTTCAGGGCCTCTATGAAAATGCTAAACATTGGCTTACTGATAATTTCAATGTTTGACTTTGTTTCTTTTTATACATATTTGAGTGAAATATGCAGTGCAGTGATATAAAGAGATTATTGCTCTTTAAAAAGATTCCTCTCTCTCTCTCTCTCTCTCTCTCTCTCTCTCTCTCTCTCTGCCTTCTCTTAGTTTTATTTTGTAATTGTTACTATTTATGCTTGCTTTATGCTGTAAATTGGGTAAATTAATGCTTATTGTCAGGAGATTACATCATTAGTGATTTTGTCCTAGTGAGTTCCTAAGCTGATTCTGCCTGTAAGTAACTGAGCTTGGCTTCTGAAATGTTTGTTTCCACCACTCAGCAGGCTAGGAAGGAGACACTGTGCATACTGAAATACAAACCAGCTGTAGACTGGAGAAGATCTAAAAACAAACCCCAACACACACCGACCCACCCAAGATTACGACACGTGAGGGCCGAATCAGATTCAGGTCCAGTTTCTTTTCTGTTTTGGGGCACACGGTTCCCGGGCAGCCCCTTTCTGAGATGCTAAGCGCTCCCAACCTCCCATTTCTTTTACTTTTCCTCTCTCTCTTCTTGGCTTATGGGCAAATTGTTGCTTGCATTTGGCCCAAAGTATAAGACATAGAAGAACCTTCACTTCTAGTTCTTCCAACACTGCATTTGAGCCCTTTGGCTTTCTACAAAGGTCTTTAGATTTTTTCTCCTTATTAACCTGAATTCTGTACTTGATCTTAGCCAGCGTCTGAGAAGCAAATCACCCCTGTGCCTGTGACTTCTGTTCTTTATGAATTATAATTCAACCGGTACAGCCCTGCCGCCTACCACATTTTACCCCCAACAGTGTGAAAGTTATCATTGCTTACTAATGTTTACTTTAGTTCAGGGAAAAAAATGTGTCTTTTCTTAAAATAGCCTGCCGATTCTGGAACAGTTAAAGAACCCTTTGCTTGGGTGAGCTAGGGGTCACAGAGAGCAGGCTAGCCTTGACCAAGACCCCCATAGGGAGTAGCCCAGGTCTCACTTGGGCTAGGCTGCATCTGTATTCAACAATTCCCACAGGCAGTGCAGACAGCCTACAAATCCGTTTACCAAGCTAGGATCAGCGCTGATAAGACTGGCCAGTGGGTGTGGTCTCTTCCTATGCGTGGCCCCTTCCCTGTAGCCATGCCATGGATTCCTCCCGAGCACTGCAGGGTAGCCTGCAGGGTAGCCAACCATCATAGCAGGCTCATGGTGCTTCGAGTTATGGAGGGAGCTTGTACTGCTCGGCAGGACACTGCTGGTGACAGAGAACGATGGTAGAGGGTGAGTCTTGATGTCCCTGCTCCTTTCCATGCTGGAAATGTGACCCATGCCCACAAACAGGTTACACTTTCTGAGCCTCGCATCACAGGGGCGTGTCTGAGCGCAACCTACTAGGTTGACGTCACAGTTTGAGACAATGGTGAGGTGTATACAATCAGAGAATTAACCATCTCTACTGTTGTCACCTGTCGGTGCATCGGCAATGTTCCAACCTCCCCTGATGTCCAGAGCTTTAAATGAGTGTGGTTGTTCTCGGGAATCGGTCGTTTGTTACTGGGACCCACACTAACATCTTAGAAGGGTAGAGTTCACCTCACTTTGGAGAAGCTGATGAAAACAACATCTGCATCCAACTTCTACAGCCCCTGTGGAAAGCCGAGTTTCAGATGAAGGTTGGCCCCGGGATATCTATTGCCACAGCTTTTACTGTTGCTTTGTATTAGAACTAGATTAGACTTTATTTGATTCGTTCCAATAACTTACATATTTGTAACTAAAATTGTGTATTTATTCATTTTGGATTCCTAAGACAGGTTCACACTCTGTAACACAGGCATGTCTGGAACTCAGTGTAGCGCAGGCTGGCCTCAAACTCACGCCTCTGTCCTTTAGTTCTGGGATTCCAGATTCATGCCACATCCCTGGCTTAAAATCATTATTTAGAAGGCACTGAAACTCTGAGATAATAGTTTATATTCACATTCAGCTAAAATGTATAGATATAGCTCAGAAACGTAAAAAAGAGCAAAAGAATTAAATTGTTATTGTTTATATTTTCACTTAAAGTTTACAAATGGTATATGAAGATGGTACAACACAGAGATAGTTAATGAGGCAGAATTTCCCTTTTCTTGTGGCAACCAAAAAAAAAAAAAAAAAAAAAAAAAAAAAGCTTGGCCACTAGGTGCTCCTTGAGTTATTCAAGACAGAACAGCTTGCTGGAATGGATATGATCTATAGACAGGACCCTTCTTATTTTGCAGAGTGGCAATGGAACAAGGGTCATAAATTTGAAGGTATTACTGATGCTATCATCTCTCAGGAAGATGTACTCAGTCACAGCAGAGGACCATCCGTTATCTCCAGCACTTCTTTCTCCTAGTTGTTTATTTTTTTTCTAATTAGTCCTTAGTTGGAAGAGAGCTGGAAGCCTGAGTCCGCATGAGCGCTTCATTTGCTAGTAGGATACTCTGATAGTCGAGTTACAGTGTGAAGATGAACTGATTATATTAAAAATAATCTCATCTCATGTCAGTTTGCTTCCATGAGGAGTTCTGGTTTTAGGTCCCTACATGGGTATAGAGCTGCTGAGATGTCTGCATGGAGCACTGTGTAAAGTCTATCACTGTGACCCTTTTCAGAGCTGAAGTGCTCTCCAGACTTGAAATTGGAGCATAGAAAATGTTTGGAGATGAACTGGCTTTAAAAAGTTGTGAAACTGCTTTCAGTTTATTAATGTAAGTATGCACGACATGGCGCCTTAGCATTTACCTGATGGAGACTTATTTACAAGATTGTCCATAGACAAAGCCTAATAATAATAATAATAATAATAATAATAATAATAATAATAAATGCTAAAGCATTGGAAAAGAAATGTTTTTTTTTCTTCACCTGTAGTCCTAGAGAGTGAACCTCCTGCCTCACACAGGTTTTGCCCCTGCTTCCTCACTTGTAGTTTGTGACCAAGTGAGGTCACATAAGAGACTATATGGGGGTGGGAAGTCACTGAAAAATTGGCAACAGTAAAAGTTTTCTCCATGTGCAAAGGCTAAAAACTAATTTCAAACCAAATGAGTTGGAGATTTTCCTGGACATATTTCTGCAGCTTAGTTTGACACATGAAGCGTGTGTAATTTGCACTGTTCATTCTACCACCACACAATGCCAATAAACACAGCTTTGGTGAGACTCAAGACTGTATGATGTTAGGAATTCATGTGCTCTTATGTGCTGTCCTCTTACAGAAACGTAACGGTTTCATTACTGAAAGAAACTCCCATCATGCCTTAGCACGAATCAATCTGGTGTATCATTTTGGAATGCCAGATTTTCAGAAACTGTTGATGGAGTTGCTGATTCAAGTTTCCTAAAAAGTTATTGAATAAAGTTTGGTCTGCAATTAGGAGGAACTTCCAACAGTCTCTCCAAACAGCCATCAACATTCTTCTACCTTTTAGAACTAAAATCATAGGTGGGGGTCTACTGGAAAAACATCAATAAACTCTGAAAAGCCACTAGTATTAAATATTCAGCCAAGGTTTAATTATTTCTGTAAAAATCAACAAGCACACCCGTCTCTTTAGTCTGCAAATTTACATTCCCTCTAAGTAAGTGGTAAATTGCATGTATACTAAAGAATCACTTAAAAATAGATTTCTTTATGACTCATTGTAAATAAAAATGTGTGATTAGTATACCTGTTTTTTTTCTTTTTTTTATTCGATATATTTTTTATTTACATTTCAAATGATTTCCCCTTTTCTAGACCCCCACTCCTTATACATAATTGGGGTCATAGACACACTCTCAGGGGGAAGGCGTCTTGAGTTGAAGATATTCAAATAGCTCTGTACTGGGCAAGCTCTGTCCCCCTGAGCTATATCCCTGGATTCTTTTTATTTTTATTTTGAGCTAGAGTCTTATTGATTTCCTCAGACTGGTCTTGAATTCACTCTATGACCCAGGCAGGATTTGAATTTGTGATCTCTTGAATTTGTTTGGTCTCTTCAGCAGCTGGGATTACAAGCTTTTTGCAGCAGTTCGGCTGGGACTCATTTTGAAATGTCCTGCCTATGAAACAAGGACTCTGAGGCTGCATTTGCCCAAAACAACACCGATTCTTGCACTGAGCAACTTGCAGATGCACAAGGGCCAAGTAGGAGCAAGACAGAGCTCGTCTTTTTTGCGTTAGCTTTGTGTGTGTCCATTTTGGGGGGTCCAGTCCAGACTCAGCTCTGCATGCAGGCAAGTTAACCACTTAAAGGCTTCTGTCCAAAGAGCAGTGGTATCGGTAGATAGGCCCTGAAATCACCTACCTGTGGCTTCAGGGCTGAAGGTACCCAATAAAAGTAAGATGATGTTGCCCTTTAAAAAGCCTGTTCCAAGAATTAAGTGGTCCTTGGAAGTCTCCAGTCATTTCCCTAAACCTCATCACCTTGGATTCCAGGATTAGAAGCCCGGCTGGCAAGCCATTTCTTCATGAGACTGGTCCTCAAATGAGAACAACTGCCTCAGGAGAGGAAGCAACCCAGCCTTGGTGAGGAGGGATGATGTCACCACAGATCACTACAATTCGCCTTCTCAAGGGATCACCGAGACAGTGATATTTTCTGAGCCATCTCAGAACCAGGATAGAGATAATGATCAGACTGACCACATTTGATCTACTCTGTTTAAGCGTGTGTTCTTGCACCTGTCAGGGTTTTCCCAGGTTTGAGCACTCATGCCTCCACCTCGGAAGGTGCTGCTCAGAGGTTCCACATCTCCCCAGGTAGCTAGCTATGTCGGTTAAATTTGCTTCCTGCCCTTTTTTTTTTTTCTTTCCTGTTAGACTTCTGGGGCAAGCGACGAATTAGTTGGGATTCCCTTGAAATGGAGCCTCTGTCTCCAGTGAAATATACATTTTCTACTCCTCTCTGTTCTTCTCAGCACTGGGCAGCATTTAGCTGTATCATCTGAAGCAGCCGGCCTGCTCCTGTGGTTGACTTCCCCATGAAATAACTTGGAAAAGTTACTCTGGGCTCTCCGGTTGCTTGTCTCTCCCCTCTCTAGGCATGGAAATCTTGGCATGATGAGAATTCTCAGTAAGTTTTTCTGAAGAAATAACATCGTGGTGCTATTTTGCTTGGCTCAGCTCAGCGAGTAATAGATTCTATCGTGCAAGTCTTTCTGATCGCACGCAGAAAAGTTGAAATTCCTAGGCTGATGTTATTTCAACCTCAAGATCACTAATAAAATCCATCTATTTAGCAGGGCTGGGTAACAGTTAAGAAACACTGATTAAGTCAGGGAAGTGAATTTTACCAAGTGAATAAACTTATACATTGTATATAGGTAAGCCTACCTGACCACTGTAAGCCTCCTGTTAGCTTTTGAAATTTTATAACATAACTGTCATTCATTCTGCAATTAGAGAAGGAATTTACCATGAAGGGTTCTGAGGAAGTAGTAAATATATAAATATGAATTTTCCATAGTTAATGACCAGTCTCTGATAAGGAACCAAGAAAAGATTTTTATAGTCACAAGTTGTCTCCCACAAGAATGTCTAAGCCCTCGACAGGAAAGACCCTAAGTGGTGGCATAATCTGCCATTACAACATAGGCCTCTTCCACAAATGGAATTGTCTTTTAATTATTAGTTATCATTGGTGGGTGAATCAGTTTTAATCTCCACGTGCAGATATCCATGTCTAGTGACATAGAGAGATATTTGGCTTTCATCTCCATGTGGCAAAGTGATCCTTAGCTCTAAAAGCTTGAGGACCAGTAAACACAGGGAAAGCTTTTCGCCTCCTTCCAACATCCAAACTCCAAAAGAAATCCATCCTTTTATTTAAAAAAAAAAAAGACATAGTTTCAATCTACAAAGCTGTCTTCCTACCCTGAAGATAGCTACCCTGTCTCACAGAGTAATCTCTTATTACTGGCCTAGTTCCCACCAGACAGGATAATCTTTGTTTATCTCACATTCCCTCCTAAGCTGTCTCCAACTTCCCTCCTAGTCAGGAATCCTGACCCACTCTCCCTCTCATTAGCATAAAATTGTATAGACTCTATATCACTGGCCAGCTGCCCTGAGCCTCACCTTTTTGTAACAGTAAGTGCCTGACCAAAACCTTTTGTTTTGTTGACTGTATTATCTGTAGATTCTGAGGTCCTAGTAGTGAGGTTTGGGTGGTAGGGGACAGTTTTTCTTTTACAATTTTAATTCTCTTATACGTACTACAACATAAACAGAATGAAGATTATACTGCTGATGAAAATAACTATGTCCCGACCATCTAAAATTATGTTTGATGACAGAGAAAAGAATTGAAATTTCTGGGCTGAAGAGATGGCTCAGTGGCTAAGAGCACCGACTGCTCTTCCAGTGGTCCTGAGTTCAATTTCCAGCAACCACATGGTGGCTCACAACCATCTGTAATGGGATCTGATGCCGACTTCCGCTGTGTCTGAAGACAGTGACAGTGTACTCACATATATGAAACAAAATATGGCCAGAGCAAGCAGGGCCAGAAAAAAAAAAGAATTGAAATTTGCCTTTTGGGTGGAGCACCTTTTTATTTCATGTTGGAGATGATTTTATTTCATGTTGGAGATGATTTTGTTACCATATCACTTGGAACTGGACACTGGGTCATATACCTGAAGGCTGAAGTCATGGCATGCAAGCTTGAATCCAGGTATGGCTGAGCAGAAGGGTTAAGACTAGCCTGTGCATAGAGAAGGGACCTTCTTTAACCAATGAATGAACAAACAAACAATAAGAAAATGAAGTTGAGTTTGGCAGGGATGCTTATAGCACACACTGTCAGGCATTAGCACATCTAAATTCTCATCTGACTTCGTCGCAGAGAAGAAATGAGGCCGAGCCAACTGTCATGAGACAGATTTCATTGCGCCCACTCTCTTAGTTCCAGTACCATTCGCAGCAGTATTTTTTTTGGTGAGGTTTTCTGTGAGATTCTCATTACGAAGGCTGGCTACGAATGTTCCCCTTCCTGCTTCGCAATGAAGGACTAGTTTTGGTGTTCTACACAGCTTTAAAACCTGAGCGTGACTGGAGCCAGGCAAAGAAACCCTCTGTCACTCCTATAAATCTCCCAGTGGCTCGACTCCAAATGGAGCCCAGAGATGGTGAACTTTGCTGAGCTGGTGAAATCGCTTCTCTAAGTGTTTGCTAATTCGTTTTCTGAACTCTATGCAAAATGTACTCTTCCTAATAATACTATCAGTTTCTAGCTGTTACCCAAAAGATCACCCAAGCCATATTATCAAAAATATTGTCTTTCATTAAAATATGAATTACTTCGTTCAAGTCTGAATTCTGAGCTTCGAGACAATGTTTTTCTCATTTGCTTGGAAGGACTTCTGGCAATGGCCCCTAAAATATGTCATTTTGTCCTAAGGACTATTTTGGGCAAAGGCAGCTAAAAGTGAAACATATAAGAAAAATAAATAAATAAATAAATAAAATAAAAAAAAAAACTCTGATAGCTCCTTCTTACCAGAAACATGAGTCTTTTTTTCCTTTCTGGGTTTTTGGAGACAGGGTTTTACTATAGAGTGCAGACTGTCTTGGAACTTGTAATCCACCTGCATTAATAATCACCAACAATTGCTGGAATTAAAAGCCAGGGTAAATCTTCCCTATTAGAGTTAATCTAGACCTTATCAGTCCAGATAATTTACATAATAGAGGAGTCTTTATACCCATTCCTAGATCTTGTCTTCTAAATTCCACATATATATACACACACATATATGTGTGTGTATATATAACACACACACACACACACACACACACCACACTACACACTCACCCTCTCTCTCCATAACAAACTTAAGGGGGATTTTCTCTGTACATTCCTAGGTCTCAACTTCAGCCCTAGAAATGTAGTGGACAAAAGACACATTAACAAAAGGATCTGTCAATGGCTTGGGAGATGGCACAGTGGGTAAAGTTCTTGCCCCACAAAGCATGAGGGTCTCAGTTCATATCCCCAGGGCCCAGGCCTTTCACTAGGTGTGGTAGTCAACATCTGGAACCCCTACACTGGGAATGCAGAAGTATGCAGATTCCAAGGCTCAGTTGCAGGCTGCTCCCCAGACATTTTTGATAGCCAACCAGGCTAGCCAGTCTGTGAGCACTAGGTTTAAAGAAGAATTTTAGTCTTAAAAAATATGGAGAGTAATAAAGGCAACTACTATCAGTGTCTGGCTTCTGCAAACACATATACATATGGAGGGGTGGGGTTGGGGAGGGAGGGAGGGAGAGGGAAGAAGAGATAGATAGATAGATAGATGATAGATAGATAGATAGATAGACAGACAGATAGATAGACAGGGAGAGAGATGATAGATAGATGATAGATAGATGATAGCTAGCTAGCTAGCTAGATAGATAGACAGACAGACAGATAGATGGAGGTGAATGTATACTCTTAACCATGTGCACACTACAGATGTGTACCCATTCCCATAACACTGTCTTAGGATCGCTATTGCTCTGATGAAACACCATGACCAATGCAACGTGGGGAGCAAAGGGTTATTTATTTGTCTTACTTTTCTGGAGTCACTATTTAGGGAAGCCAAGGTAGGAGCTCAGACTGGAGGCAGGAGCTAACGCTGGGCCATGGACTTACTCAGCCTGCTTTCTTATAGCACCCAGTACTACCAGCCAAGAGTGGTACCTACCACCCACAGTGGACTCGGCACTCCTATGTCAATCACTAATTAAGAAAATGTTCTACAGGCTTGCCTATGGCCCAGCTCATGGAAGCAAACTGAGGATCCCTCCTGTTGGATGACCACAGTCAGTGTCAGTCTGACACAAAACTAGCCGGCACAAGATATAACAGAGAAAAATGGTTTTACCTATTTATTACACAAAGAAATAAATAGGTAAGAAATGGGTTTTACAAAGAAATGTGAGTTGTTAAGGAGGTGGGGAACAGAGAGTGGGGATTATGTTCCACCTTAGGCTGAAAGAACAAGCAAACCACTGTTTCCAAATGGAAGGGGAAAAGGGAAGGTGTGGAGATGGACAGGCCTCCTGGGTATCTGCTGTCTCTCAGGGACCTTCAGGTCACAATAACCCATGTTGCCAAGGACATATTTAGATTAACATTTTGCTGGTATGCATCACCACCAGGGAACTGGTTGCTATTATGATTATTGTTGGTAGTAAATTATTAAGAATAGTTTGACACAATTTTTAAAATAAGAGACCAAAATGTACTGGCTGGGGAAGAGCTTTCCCAAGGATTTACAGTGCTCATTCATTATCCTAAGAATTCTTCCTCACATTTTCAATTACCTGAGGTTAATCGTGGTTTGAAAATATTAATATTTATCTTGGGTCATTCACAAAAGGGATACTATGGTTTAGGATGAGAATCAATAGTACAATACTTACCTAACATATAAATAAATAAATAAATAAATAAATAAACAAATAATGTAAATTGGTTCCTGTGGTACATTTACAAGATGGAGTACTACTCCGTTGTTAAAAATAATGAATTCATGAAGTTCTTAGGCAAATGGATGGAACTAGAAAATATCCTGAGTGTGGTAACCCAGTCACAAAAGAACACACATGATATGCACTCACTGATAAGTGGATATTAGCCCAAAAGCTCCGAATACCCAAGATACAATTCACAGATCATATGAAGCTCAAGAAGGAAGGCCAAAGTGTGGGTGTTTGGGTCCTTCTTAGAAAGGGGAACAAAATACTCACAGGAGCAAATATGGAGACAAAGTGCAGAGCAGAGACTGTCCCACCTGGGGATTCATCCCAGATACAGTCACCAAACTCACACACTATTGTGGATACAAGAAGTGCTTGCTGAAAGGAGCCTGATATGGCTGTCTCCTGAGAGGCCCTGCCAGAGCCTGACAAATACAGAGTCGGATGCTCACAGCCAACCATTGCACTGAGTTCAGGCTCCCCAGTGGAGGAGTTAGAGAAAGGACTGAAGGAGCTCAAGGGGTTTGCAACCCCATAGGAAGAACAACAATATCAACCAACCAGACCTCCCAGAGCTCCCAGGGTCTAAGCCACCAACCAAGGAGTACACATGGCTCTGGCTGCATATGTGGAAGAGGACAGCCTTGTCAGATATCAATGGGAGGAGAGAGCCTTGTGTCTGAAGGTTTGATAGATGTCCCAGTATAGGGGAATCGAGGGCAGGGAGGTGGGAATGGGTGGGTGAGTAGGTGGAGGAACATCCTCATAGAAGCAGGGGGAAGGGGGATAGGAGAGGGGGTTTCTGGGAGAGGGGTAAACAGGTAAGGGGATAACACTTGAAATGTAAATAAAATAAAATAAACAACAAAAAACAAAACAAAAATAATTTAAATTGGTTCATATTTCTATAACTTTTAAATATTGCATTCTAACTTTTCTATTGTATTATATTAAAAGACCAAAATTATAATCTGGGTTGAAGATTTTAATTGGCTTTATTCCACCCCCCTCAACTGTAGGTGTGTATGTGTGTTTGACATGTGTGTGTGTGTGTGTGTGTTTGGTGTATGTGTGTATGTGTGGTATGTGTGTATATGTGGTATGTGTCTGTGTGTTTCTCTGTGTGTCTCTCTTTGTGTCTGTGTCTGTGTGTGGTGTGTATATAGGTGTGTATGTGTCTGGTGTATGTGTGCTGATGTGTGGCATGTGTGCTTGTGTTTATGTATGTGGAATATGTGTGTATTATGGAAATTGAGACCAGGCTCTTATGGATATTAGGCAAGCACTCTGCCATGGGGTCATACCATGTAAAGAAAACTTAAGCCTCTCCTTGTTTATCTACCTGTGTCCATTAATAAATCCATAAATCTATTTGTTCCTTGGCACCCGCAGAGATACCTGCCTAGGACTCCCTACTGATTACAAGATCTGTGGGTGTTCAAATCCTTTAAGTGCATGATCCTTATACACAACCTACTCCTGTCCTTCTGTATAAGTAATCTCTTGCTTGCAGGTAGTACTGAATACAATGTAAGTAAGTACTATCCTATGGTATAAGTAAGTATCACACTGTGTTGTTTCCCAAAGAATAAAGTCTGGACATGTTCAGTAAAGATATGATTTTATTTCTTCCTCAAATCCTGAGGATGTGAAACCCACAGTACAGACCACTGATTGCATCAGTAACAAGGAAGCAAAAAGTCACCGAAGGGGGTCACTGGGGTTTGCCTGCTTGGCTCTCCTCCCTGCATTGCTGCTCCTGCTTCTCCAGCTGCCTCTGCTGCAGGAATCAGGCCTCAGCTGTTTGTATACCCATGTGTCCTGTCTGTCCGTTCATCTGCTGCTGCTACTTCAGAAGAAGCTTCATAAATTAAGGACTCTGTAAGAAAAAGAGGCCACAGGTGTTTCCTTCACTTGGTTTCAGAAACATTTGCCATTTAGCAAACTAAACACTGACTGAAGATCTACATGTCTTTTCATTTTATCTATTATTTATATTTGATTAAAATTTTGTTCATTTGATATTTTTGATCATATTATTTCCACTTCCCACTCCCTTCCAGGTTCCCCCACCTCCCTACTCATTCCATTTCATATATTTTCTTCCTTTCAAAAACTGAAAAATCAGATCAAACTGTATATTGAAAAAGCCAAAAGGACAAAAACATCTGAAGAAAACAAAAAGTGCATGTAAAACCTGGACTCTCTTTTGTGTTGGCCAACTACTCCCGGGCATGGCTTGCCCTGAGTGTGATTGTTACACTACACGGTGATGCTCCATTGGTGAAAACTGGTTTCCATCTTCCAGCAGGTACCCATTGCAAACAGCTTCTTGGCTAGGGGTTGGATTTTCTGTATGCTTCCCTTCTCAGTGCTGGGATTTTGTCTGGTTTGATCCTGTGCGGGTCTTACAGGTCCTATTACAACCTGTGTGTGTTCCTATGTGAATCAGTCCTGATGGGTCTGGAAGACACTGCTTTTGCCACCTTCCGTATAGATCCCTCAGCCTTGAAGCAGGGTCTTTGAGGAAGACATTCAGTATAGAGAGACTCTAAAGTCTCTCACTGTCTGCATTTTACAGCTGTGGGTCTGTGTGTTAATTGTCATCTACTGCAAGGGGAAACTTTTCTGAAAGATAGGATGCTCCTATCCTCCACCAGACGGAGATACACTTAAGTTAATTTAAATACCAACTGAGGTATTACAGAACTGGGTCTAACTTCTAGAGCACTCTCTTTTGTTTCCTAATTAAGGGCAGAAATCACATAGTGCATAATTTATGCTATTTGTGTTCATACAAGTGGATAATTACAAGGATTTTAGAATATGCTTAAAATAAGTTGTCCTTCAAAGCAAGCCTTCCTGGAATTGCCAATTTATCCCACATTCCCTCATCAAATGATTTAAAAGAAATAATAACTTTGTCTTGGCCCTGAGTGATCACTCAGTATAAAATAATGCTATTCTATATCATCAAATAGCAAATGGCACCTTGCAGTCTGACTATAACTCATAATTTGGGACCAATTTGGATTTCTCTCTAGAGTATGCAAAAGAGTTTATCAATCTCCACTGTGCATTTTATCTGCAGATGTCCAAATGTCAAGTCTGCTTACTCAGTGTTCTTTTCCAGTGAGTTTGCTTTTTTCCTTCCAAAGCTCTTTGCTGTCGTGTTCTCTAAGCCTCATTGGACCGGCTACATCACTCACGTGGCTATTCGATTATTCAGAATATGAATCCGAGCAGGCCACAGAAGGATAGGCAATCCTGCACGTTTTGTTAGGATAGCTTTAGATATAAGTGTAATTGGACCTTGACAAAGACACAAGAAGGTAATCAGAGTAGATTATGTAACATTCATCCTTCAGGATTCAACGTCACCGCCATCCTGGAAACTGGAACTAAAGCAGAGACTTTTAACAGTAATGTTTTAGTAAAATGTTCCCCAGTAACAAACAAACAAACAAATGAAACGTTCTCTTTGGGAGTGGAGAAGAGGCGAATTCAGGGCATGCAACTGAAGTTGTGTTTTTGTCACAATGACATAACTGAGTAGGTCTCAGATTTTAATCAGCTAGGAAGGTTTTACAAAGCCAACAAAAGGGACTCCTATGAGAGATTTTGACGCAGTTGGTCATATATCAGTGTCAGGGATCTGAAAACTTGAAAACTCACTTAAATTTGTATGTATTTGTTTCTTGACATGTACTTTGACGCATCAACTATGACATTGATTATTATATGTTCCTCC
Source organism: Apodemus sylvaticus (assembly GCF_947179515.1). NCBI lineage: Eukaryota > Metazoa > Chordata > Mammalia > Rodentia > Muridae > Apodemus > Apodemus sylvaticus. The sequence continues at coordinate 42,518,404 of NC_067489.1, forward strand.
ACTTAACAAAATTATTATATAAAGTTAGTTTCTGACTATGAAAGATCCAACTGAGGAACATACAGAACCTCTAATTCTCCAAAACTCTTCTAGCTTGGTTTGTGTGGCTATGATTAAACGTTGTACCAAAGAGCAACTTGGGAGGAGGAGCTGTTATTGTATCCTGTGAGTTAGTTTAGTATTGAAGAAATCCAAGGAAGGACTCAAGGGCACAGAGAGCACAACCCATGGAGAGACACTTTTTACTGGCTTGCTTTTGATGGTTTCTCAGCCTACTTGCTTTCAACCCAGGACACTTGCCCAAGTGTGGAACTCCCACATCAGTCGTTAAGCTGGAAAATCCCCCTCAGACATGTTCAGAGGCCAATCTCATGGACACACTTCTTTATCTAAGAGTACCCATTCCATGGTGACTCTAGTTTTATGTCAACTTACTAGCACATTACATGCTTGCACTTAATAAATTGTGACAGAATTGTTTTCTAATTTGTAGTCGACTTTGGGCATTGCACAAATATTTCTGGCCATTTAAAATGGCACGCTTGGCTTCTTCTTTTTTATTTTTTGGTTTTTTTGGATTTTGGTTTTTTTCGAGACAGGGTTTCTCTGTATAGCCCTGGCTGTCCTGGAACTCACTCTGTAGACCAGGCTGGGCTCGAACTCAGAAATCTGCCTGCCTCTGCCTCTTAGAGTGCTGGGATTACAGGTGTGCGCCACCACCGTCCGGCTACATTTGGCTTCTTAACTAGATTTTATAAGCATAGTATACATGTTTATGTATGTGTATACATATATGCACATATATAACATACACATATACTGTATGCATATTATATATAACATTATATATATATATATATATATATATATATATATATATATATATATTACATTAAGAATTGTTCATTTGTTTTACATGTGGACCCTTTAGCTTCCTGAAAGCTTTAAAACTTTTTAGCTAGGGTCATCTTCATAGATTTCTGGGAGTTTTTATCATCCTAGGTTTCTAGTTCATCCCAGCCATGCACCCACTCTCACATCCTCGTAATCTCTCCCAGTTCTCTCTTTCCATCCTAATACTTCTAGCAATGGGGCATATGAAAGCTGAACTGCCCATCTCCTGTAACCAAGCAAGATTTCCAATGGAGGGACTGGGACAGCAACCCAGCTACAAGACACTGCCTATAAGACATGCCAATGTAAAAGATGGAGCAGAATTTGAGGGAAGTGTCAACCAATGACTGGTCCAGCTTGACACCAATGCCATGAAAGAGAAGCCCACCCTTGACACTAGAGACTTCACCCAGCAATTGATGAAAACAGATGCAGAGACTCACAAGCAAACATCAAGCAGAGCTTGGGGGATCTTGTGGAAGAGAGGAAGGAAGAACTGAAGGAGCCAGAGGACACAACAAGAAAACCTACAGAATCAACTAACCTGGGCCTGTAGAGGCTCATAGAGACTGAACCACCAAGCAAAAGGCATGCAGACCTAGGCCCTCTGCACATACGTAACAGCTCTGCAGTTTGATCTTCAGGTGGGACTCCTGAAACAGGAGCAGGGATTACATTGCCTGCCTCTGCATCCCTTTCCTCAAATTGGTCTGCCTTGTCTAGCCTCAGTGGAACATGTGCCTGGTCTTACTGCAACTTGATACACCAAGGCTGTTTGATACCAATGGGAAGGAAGCCTCCCCTCTACTGAGTCAAGGAAGAAATAAAGAAATAAATTAAAGACTTTTTAGAACTTAATGAAAATGAAGACACAACATACCCAAATCTATGGGACATGATGAAAGCAGTCCTAAGAGTAAAACTCATAGCCCTGAGTGCCTCCAAAAAAAAAAAAAAAGGACAGAGCATACACTAACGGCTTAATGACACACCTGAAAGCTCTGGAACAAAAAGAAGCTATTTCACCCAGGAGGAGTAGAAGGCAGGAAATCATCAAACTCAGGGCCGAAATCAATCAAGTAGAAACTAAGAGAACCATACAAAGACTCAATAAAACCAGGAGCTGGTTCTTTGAGTCTAAAGAACAAGATAGACAAACCCTTAGCCAGACTAACCAAAGGGCATAGAGAAAGTATCCAAATTAACAAACTTAGAAATGAAAAGGGAGATATAAGAACAGAAACTGAGGAAATTCAAAAAATCATTAGATCCTACTACAAAAGCCTATACTCAACACAACTGGAGAATCTGGAGGAAATGGACAGTTTCCTAGACAGATATCCGACACCAAAACTAAATCAGGATCAAATAGATCATCTAAACAGGCCATAACACCTGAAGAAATAAAAAGGGTCATAGAAAGTCTCCCAACCAAAAGAAGCACAGGACCAGATGGCTTCAATGCAAAATTCTATCAGACCTTCATAGAAGACCTAACACCAATACTCTTCAAACTTTTCCACAAAATAGAAACAGAAGGAACTCTACCCAACTCGTTCTATGAAGCCACAATTATGCTGATACCAAAACCACACAAAGATCCAACAAAGAAAGAGAACTTCAGGCCAATTTCCCTTATGAATATTGATGCAAAAATACTTAATAAAATTCTTGCTAACCGGATCCAAGAACACCTCAAAACGATCAACCACCTTGATCAAGTAGGCTTCATCCCAGGGATGCAGGGATGGTTCAATATAAGGAAATCCATCAATGCTATCCACTATATAAACAAATTCAAAGAAAAAAACCATATGATCATCTCATTAGACGCAGAAAAAGCATTTGACAAAATTCAGCATCCTTTCATGCTAAAAGTCTTGGAAAGAACAGGAATTCAAGGCCTGTACCTAAACATCGTTAAAGCAATATACACCAAACCGGTAGCCAACATCAAACTAAATGGAGAGAAACTTGAAGCAATCCCACTAAAATCAGGGACTAGACAAGGCTGTCCTCTCTCTCCATATCTTTTCAATATAGTACTTGAAGTTCTAGCTAGAGCAATTAGACAACATAAGGCAGTCAAGGGGATACAAATTGGAAAGGAAGAAGTCAAATTATCACTATGTGCAGATGACATGATAGTCTACTTAAGTGACCCAAAAACCTCCACCAGAGAACTCCTACAGCTGATAAACAACTTCAGCAAAGTGGCTGGTTATAAAATCAACTCAAGCAAATCAGTTGCCTTCCTATACTCACAGGATAAGCAGGCTGAGAAAGAAGTTAGGGAAATGACTTAGCCACAAACAATATAAAGTATCTTGGTGTGACTCTAACCAAACAAGTGAAAGATATTTACGACAAGAACTTCAGGTCTCTGAAGAAGGAAATCGAAGGAGACCTCAGAAAATGGAAAAATCTGCCATGCTCATGGATTGGCAGGATTAATATAGTTAAAATGGCCATATTGCCAAAAGCAATCTACAGATTCAATGCAATCCCCATCAAAATCGCAACTCAGTTCTTCACAGAGTTAGAAAAAGCAATTCTCAAATTCATCTGGAATAACAAAAAACCCAGGACAGCTAAAACTAATCTCAACAACAAAAGAAATTCTGGAGGAATCAGTATCCCTGACGTCAAGCAATACTACAGAGCAATAGTGTTAAAAACTGCATGGTATTAGCACAGTGACAGACAAGTGGACCAATGGAACAGAATTGAAGATCCAGAAATGAATCCACACACCTATGGTCACTTGATCTTCGACAAAGGAGTCAAAAACATCCAGTGGAAAAAAGACAGTCTTTTCAACAAATGGTGCTAGTTCAATTGGAGGTCAGCATGCAGAAGAATTCGAATTGATCCATTCTTATCTCCATGTACTAAACTTCACTCCAAGTGGATCAGGACCTCCATGTAAAACCAGACACACTGAAACTAATAGAAAAGAAACTGGGGAAGACCCTTGAGGACATGGGCATAGGGGAAAAGTTCCTGAACAGATCACCAATAACTTAGGCTCTAAGATCAAGAATTGACAAATGGGACCTCATAAAATTACAAAGTTTCTGTAAGGCAAAGGACACTGTTAAAAGGACAAAATGGCAACCATTAAATTGGGAAAAGATACTCACCAACCCTACATCTGATAGAGGGCTAATATCCAATATATACAAAGAACTCAAGAAGTTAGACCCCAGGGAACCAAATAACCCTATTAAAAAATGGGGTACAGATCTAAACAAAGAATTTTCACCTGAAGAAATTCGGATGGCCGAGAGGCACCTTAAGAAGTGCTCAACATCATTAGTCATTAGGGAAATGCAAATCAAAACAACCCTGAGATTTCACCTTACACCAGTCAGAATGGCTAAGGTCAAAAACTCAGGAGACACCAGGTGTTGGTGAGGATGTGGAGAAAGAGGAACACTCCTCCACTGCTGGTGGGGCTGTAAGATGGTACAACCACTTTGGAAATCAGTTTGGCGGTTCCTCAGAAAACTGGACATGACACTTCCAGAGGACCCTGCTATACCTCTCCTGGGCATATACCCAAAGTATTCCCCGGCATGCAATAAAGACACATGCTCCATTATGTTCATAGCAGTCTTATTTATAATAGCCAGAAGCTGGAAAGAACCCAGATGTTCCTCAAAGGAGGAATGGATATAGAAAATGTGGTATATTTACACAATGGAATACTACTCAGCAATTAGAAACAATGAATTCACAAAAGTTTTAGGCAAATGGTTTGATCTGGAAAATATCATCCTAAGTGAGGTAACCCAATCACAAAAGAATACACATAGAATGCAATCTCTGATAAGTGGATATTAATTAGCCCAGAAGCCCTGAATACCCAAGGCACAAATCGCATAACAAATGACTCCCATGAAGAAGTGTGGAAAGGGTCTTGATCCTGGAAAGGATCGATCTAGCTTTGGAGGGGAATATAAGGACAGAGAAAAAGGAGGGAGGTGATTGGAGAATGGATGGAGAGAAGAAGGTTTATGGGACATATGGGGAGGAGGGATCTGGGAAAGGAGAAATCATTTGGAATGTAAACAAAGAATATAGAAAATAAAAATATTTAAAAAAAAAAGAAATCTCATTCATTGCAATGGATTTTGTCTGTGGGTGGACCCAGTGAACTTCCCCCTTCCCTGTTAGCATGTTTGTCTGTTTGCTTGTTTTTAATGCTGTCATTACACATTATGGTCTCATTTGGACAGCCACACCGTTGAGGTCTTGTGGGTGTAGTTTTCCTGATTTCTAGAGACAATCTTAGAGCAGACTTTCTGGTTCCCTGGCTCTTACAATCTTTCCACTCTCTTCCATGGTGTTCCCTGAGCCTTAGGTGCCATTAGTTGAATGCTAGAAAGGACCTTGCTGACCTATAAAGTCAGCAGACATGGCTTCACTGCTTCTAAGTGTCCCAGATAAGAGCTTCTTACCCGTAACGGGGAGGAGCCCATTCCTCGTTGGCAGATATCTGCAGCCAAGTGAAACCCACCCTGTATGGGCTATTGAGAGTATCTCTGGGTATTTTTGGTTAGTAAATGACTTGACTTGCTAACAGTGCTTGCTTTTCTAGGAATAGACATGTTAATATACACAGTGCATGGGACAAGCTAACACAACAAAGCAGTCTCTTCTAAAAGTCCAATAGTGCCCACCATAAAAAGCAGTAGTAAGTTACAGGAGGCCAATAAATAGGTCCCCAAAGGCTCTTTGACCAAGAAGCTGTTTGCTGTTATCTAAAGGCTAGACCCCTGAATGTTGGGGCCATGTTCACTTTTGCCTTCTTGATTTCCTGTGTGGCTACATACATTCTGATTGGATATTTTCAAGGTAGTAATAGATGGGATGAAAAGGAAAGGGGAAATACAGGGCCTTCAGGAAGATGTGGCTAATTTGCACGTCCACACCATGCAATGATCAAGTCACACATATATACACAGGGACAATGAAAGGCCACCATAACTATTTTCAGCTTTTCTTTCTCTTAGCCCTCAGCGACTTCTTTTTCTCTCTATAGCAGTAGGGATGGTTTTATCGTCTAAAATCAAGTAAATGCAAATAGACGTGTACCTTTGTTCCTTTGCCTATTTTGACCAAAAATTTGAATAGAATGAATTCTATTCAAATAGAATATCCTTCACCCATCAATGACAGAGAGCCTGGCTGTAGCATCACCTTCAAGTCTACACATAAAGCCAGGCAGGGGCAAAGTCTGGCTGAGCATGTAGGGAACTATTGTGGCATCTCACCAGCAATTTCTTCCTCTAGAATGAACCCCAGTTTTAAATAATCTGACGGACACATTTTCCCTCCACAGGCTCGTCACCTGACCATCTCACTAGTGGCTGCTGCTCTTGGATTATTTTACACCCTTCAAATGAAATACAGCTGTATTCTTGGATCCTAAGAATAAGATTCTCCCCCCCCCCCCCGCCCCTCCCCACCATGCCCCAAGCTCACTGATTGAGCCAGCCCGAGATGCAGCCTTCTTCTCTGTAAGATTCAGTTGTCAGACAAGAAGATGTTCAAGCGCTTTTTATAGGTTTGAAATGTGAAATTTTACTTTTCTGAAAATAAATACTGACTACATTAAATTTTTTCTCTTTTCTATCTTTTCCTTCCTTCATTCTTCTTCTTCTTCTTCTTCTTCTTCTTCTTCTTCTTCTTCTTCTTCTTCTTCTTCTTCTTCTTCTTCTTCAAGAACTAATACTCTCTGGATAAGTGTGGAAGAGAATAAAATACTTTTATTTGTAATGCTTGCTGCTTTTCAGGGTACAAACAACCCTGCGGTGATCAGTCATGTTAGCGATGTGAAGTCATTGGGTGTGAAGAACCGAGGAGGCATGTGCACAGTACCTGCTCCGAAGACTGCGGAAGCCAGTTCTAACACACGGCTGTCTGAACCACACCAACCGTTTCACTTCTGATTGTTGTTTTTCAGACCTGTCTAACCATGTTTAGATGTTTTTAGTCTTAAGTGTTCTCTAGGAATATGCACTGTGTTTTTCTTTCTTTTTTATGTGTTCTCTGGGAATATGCACTGTGTTCTTCTCAGCCATATGACATTAACCACTCTCATCTGGAAGGCTGAGCTCAGCTTGCACATTTCATCAACAACCATTTACAGAGCATTGACTATTACTGCTCACTGGGGTGACGGGATTCAGCAAAGAACATGACAGACAGACAAAATTCTTGCCCTCCGGAACTTCCGGGTTTGCTTCCACATCACTCAAAGGCTCTTACAAATCAAGGCTGTTATAATAGGTAAGAATAGAGTTGCACATCATAAGCCAAATGAATGCCATATTTGTAGGAACTTATTGATTCATAAAACTGCAAAGGTCAAATGTGTTTCTGAGGTGAGGGTTTTGTCACCAGGGTCTCATTGTGTGCCTGTCTCCAGGAGCTATCCTTCTTCCTTACAGGACCTGCAGGCCCATGACACCCACATCTGGTAGCAAAAGATACCTGGAATTTCAGACCCCAATCTGACAGCCAGAAGGAAAGAAGGGTCATTCAAGAGTGTCTCGATGCCAGAGGGCAGAGCCATTTGCTTCTGTTTCCTGGATTCTTAGAATGTACCATTGTGTTTGTGGCTTCATTATTTACACATCTTTTAGTTAACCTTTCTGTTAATGAATTGACTTTTTTTTCATTCATTAAAGTTCATGCTTAGAGTTGAGTCTTATTTTCACAAGGAGGAAACCCTCCAGGTCATTCTGAAGGAAAATACTAGTTTTAGAAAAGCAACAAGCACTGCCCTGGTGGAGGATGAACTCCAGGTGCCAGTGCCTGGTCGATTCCACAGAGCTGAACTGCGTGATCATACTGACAGAAAACTGAATAGGGCTTGCCCTGATTTCCTCCTTCTCATCAATTAGAAATATATATGGATCAAAGGCTTATATTCACAATCGTAAGACACAGTGTTTGCAATTCAAGAAATTTATTTGCGTCATGTCATTGCTTCTAACTAATTATGTCTTTGGTTTCTAACAAAGACTTTAGCTGTTTTCACCAAAAGATAAAGTACACTTAACAGATTTCACATACATATATTTCACTCTCAACAAAATACATCTAAGTCGCCATTCACTTAAAAACACTAAAGCATCTCTAAGTTTATTAATTTTTTTTTTTTTTTGCTTTAGCTAACCATAAAAATACGAGACAGACAAAGACTGTCTTCGGCTCTTAGATAATTGTCTTTTAGCAATTACAAGTTCTGTTGGGTCATGATCAGACTTTACCTAACATGATCACGTTGCAAGCTGTGACCCAGCCAGTGACGTCAGTAGACTCCTCTATCTTCCTGCTGTGCCTACGCATTTTAAATCTAAATCCCATCAGTCTGCTGTAACTCAATCCAGTTTTTACTTGTCGTATTTTCCAGAGAAAAGAGGGCCAGCAACTAAGCTCAGGGTTTAATTACGATTCCTGATTTCCTGATGCATTGCATTCCGTGCCTCCATGTCTTACCAAAGGCCTACAACCACTGTGCAGCCCAATGACCTCCAACTTCTCATCCTCCTGCCTCAGCGCATCCTGACTGAGCTATGATGCCACACTACATACATATTTTTCTGTAAGGAAACTTCCACTGTCTTTGTCACTTAGGTTGCTTTCTCTGTCTATGTCCCTTTGAGTAATTTGCTGATTGGCACATGGGTTTTTCCATAATCTACTGCTACATAGCAAATGACATTCAAACTTAAATGTGGCTGAAACAGTCATTTACTTAAATCTCCCGGCACTTTGGTTAAAGAATTTTGCCAGCGCCCAGGTGGATGGTTCTGTTGCGTTTCACTTTCATTACAGGTAATTTGAGCTGTTCAGCTACGTGCCTGGTCTTGTCTGGAGGATCCAAGATATCTTTACCACATCTGTGACCATGACAGGAAAGCAGCATGGTCAGGCAGCTTCTTCATGTGATATTTCTGAAGGATGATTAACAGGGCACCATGTTTGGTGGGACCCAGGAGGAAGGTGGCAGATGTCTACCCTCTGGCTATGAAAGCTCTTCTTCTGGCTCTCCCTTTATAGTCCAGAAATACTCACAGAAATCTATGAGGCAAAAATACCTTTAACGTGAGGGAAGTTACCTTTTATCATTTAAGGGGAGGAGTAAAGAATTCACAACAGTCTGTATTCTGCCAGAGGTCTGCCCGGAGTCCAAAGCTGTACGGAGAAAACAAAGTAGGCAAAATGCATTCTGTGCTCCACAGTATGGAACGGAGGGATTGAGAAGGTGGGCCTGAGGTCATCATGAAGTGAGACATTTGTGGTCTTCATTGAGGACAGTGCAAGCCACAGTGGTGAGGAATCCAGCTTCGGGTGGGGAGAGGAGAGGGCACAAACACCTACAGAGGACGCCGCGGCTCCTGGTAGAGAGGACAACAGACCGTGTTTGTCTGGATTTTGATGCTCTTTCCTTCCAGCGCTTATCTTCGTAACATGCTGCACCATCCTCAAAGTTGCTTAGGTGATTAATGAAACCAGATAGCCACTGTCTGCAACATGTGTTTGCTAAAAGTTTGAACCATCAGTACAAAACACCATCCATGTGCACTGTTTACTTCTTGGATGGGATAGCACTTAGTGGACTCTGCACATAGCCACACACATGCTGAAAACCGCAGATCAACTTACACCGAAAGATGTGGGTGAGAGTTGAAAGTCTGAGCTCATGTTTAAAGCCTTTTCTATACAACATTAAACAGGTATTTTAGCATGCTATCAAATGATTATCTCTAGTTATCCTACAGTTTAAGCTGAGCTTATGAATGGCTGGCAGGAGACTAACAGAAGACAGTTGAAGTTCTCATTTACAGATAACCCAGCCAGAATTTTGAGAATCCACTTATAGTAACTTTCAATTGAATGATGGTTATAAACACATTAAAAATGTATTCTTTTTAATTTATTTGTATTTATGTGTTTGCGCATACATGCACCTGTGGGTCTGCAAGTGCACCACATGTGTGCAGTTCTCAGAGAGAACAGAAGGGGGCATTAGATCACCTGGAGTTGGAGTTACAGGTCGTCCTGAGCTTCCTGACTGCTGGTGCTGGGAGCCAAACCCTTGCTCCTTTGCAAGAGCAGCAAGCGCTCCAAACCACTGAGCCACCTTCCTTTTACTAAAGAGAATTATTGGTAAATTAGCCTACATTATTGGGAGTCTTCTGCTCCTTTATTTTATTAGTTCTATACAAGAAATTTCTGACATTTTAAATCATTCTTAAAGTAATTCTTTTCATAAAGATTCACTTCAGAATTGAAAAATAGATTTTAAAGGGAGAAATATGGAAATGTAGCTGTATTTTATATTGTTTCTTCTTTTTTCATGGCACAATCACACATTTGGTTGGGTTTTTTTTTCAACTGAATAATGGTAATGAATGTCGAATAATTTAATAATTTTGAAATTTTCCATTTGATAAGAAAGCACACCAGATATTATTATAGACTTAGTGTACACCCATTCCACAGACTGGGCAGCCAAACATGTCATGGATGGTTCAGATGCGAGCTCCTACTCAGAATGATAGAATGCTCTGGCAAAAGTATTAATGCATCCAGAGTTCCTTAGGAAGAATAAAAACTTTGAGAACCCTTGCAAGTTGTCATTGTTAGGTGCTGCTTCAACTTAATGTTGAAATAAATACTTATCTTTGTCTACACAAGAGCAAACTTCCCAGTAAGGTGTGTGTGTGTGTGTGGTATGTGTACAAGTGCATGTATACACACGTGTTGAAAGACTGGTCTGTGCCTTAAGTGAAGGCTTTTTTTCAGACAACATGAGTGTTTAAACTGAGGCTAGTATCTACAATGACAGAGGGAAAGGCACTTAACAGCTACAAAGATAAAAGAAAAGTGAAAAGGGAGATGGGACCCTGAAAACATTACCTAAGAAATAACAGATGCTAGCCACTGAGTAGCAAATGAGATGGAAATTTTCTAAGTATTATGCCTTTTCTAATTTGGCTTTTGGGCAAGGATGGTGTCGTGTTCAGTTCTGTGAGGTTTAAGCTAAATGTGAGATGCCAAACCTATTCCATCTCGGGAACAGCTTCTGAAGAGGAAACTTAAGGGTTCTGTGGAAAGTCGGTTGGAAGGTGTTTTGCTGGGGCAAACACTAAAGTGGATGCAGGTGAAAGACTAAGGCAGACTCGTGATGGAATGTTTAGCTGAAGCAGACACAGGTGAAAGGATGTTCTGCTAAAGCAAGCACGTGAAAGGACACGTGATGAAGGATTCTTCACTAACTACATGCATTTATTAGTCTGTCTTATATCGCATAGTTGAGCTGCATTCGTCAAGACTCCATATAGAGAAATGCACCAAGAAAACTTCTGTGTTCAGGCTGATTGGCAGAGTAATGTCAGCTGAGATAGATGCACATCCTAAGGCAAGACCCGTGGGGAACACATAATGTTTGGAGGAGGGTATAAATCAGACTTGATAGAAGTGACAGAGGCTGAGCTTGGCTTGCGGGTACACCTAGCTGTGCAGTGCTTGTGGATCTCAAGTCTTCACTGAGAGAGACACAGGCAAGACCTTCTCCTTGTGTCCCTCTGCATCCCTCTGGCTGATCTGTGCTGGGGGTGAGGCCTGGCTATCTCTTCTGGGTAATACCTACCACCACTGTTGATTCCTGTTTGCTATCCTGACTTACTGAACTGGACTTTGGTGTATCCACGAAGTGTTTGCGAGTAGATCGAGCTGCCGCTGCTGACCTTTCAACCAAACTGCTGATTTCCAGACAACACAGATGGGAGTTGCTCAAAAGAACCTTTCTAAACAGGTTTGCTTCCTACATATCCTTTCTTTCCTCCTACCTCTGGTGGGTGGTGGGCTACAAGGGAGGTTAAAGTGTTTAAGAACCATCATTAGAAGTAGGTTTTGAAAAAATTAAAGTTACAGGTGGCACCAACGTGGCTTAGGCATAATGTATAACTCTGCTTCTAAAGTAGAGGAAACAGCAGAATATGATGGGATAGCAGTGTTTCTTAAGGAGATTGGCAAAATGGCGGCTACTACTACTGGGTGGTCTCCTGCCTTGCTCCCAGAAGGTTTTGTTTGTTGGTTGGTTGGTTGGTTGGTTTTGGTTTTGCTTCATAGTTTTCATGTATACAGTTTGTGATGACTGCTGAAGAAGGACGAGGTCAAAGCCTTGTAGCCTAGGCACAGTGTCTATCTAAGAGTAATAAAACTAATTTCAAATTTTGTATCAATATACAAAGATTCATACCAACGAAAACCTTAAATCTATATTAATATACATGTTCTATACCAGTGTAAGAAATCATAACTTTAGTTTCACCTCAATTATAAAGATTTCTACCAATGTAAGATTGTGGCTATACAGTGCTCTGTTCAAAAATAAATTTAGTAGTATATCCCATGTATTTTCTCCCTAATCAAAATTATGACCATTTTCTAATTGCCCCTTAAAATGATAACCTAGCTATGATTTATAAGATAACCATAACCAGACACCCAAACCCAAGGGATTAGAATGACAACTTTCAACAACTCTTCCTGCTGAATTGGGGTGATGACAATTTTTTAAAGGGGTGAGGAGGTATAGGAAAATTAGAAAAGATGGGTAGACAGAAGGAAGTTAGCTTGACCTCTGATCTGTAGTCTCTGTATGCTTAGAAGGCTCAGGGCTTGACTGAGTTCTGACTGGACCCATCTGAAGGGCTGGATGAACGAGTCCATCGAGAGTCAGCAGCAGTTCCTGAGGCTGTTCTGGAAGGAAGTCTGGACACAGCATTGGGAAGCAGGGAGCTGGAGCAGTAGGTCACCTCAGCATCCCTGAATGAAACTTGTCAGTGATGTCCATTCTGTAATATATGAAGCTGACAACCTAATTCCAGCACTGTTAAGATATTCGAATGGAGTGGTTCACATAGGCAGGTGGTGAATGTTCACAGACTGATGCCCCCCACCTCATCAGGTGAAAACAGATCACAGATGTGGACCTGTGTTCTGCACAGCACTGGATGACCCAGGTCAGCGGCCAAATGATGGCTGTCTCATCTCACACACACGGTCACAAGATGCTTTACATTGTGAAATCTCTCAGGGACAGTGAATATTTGTGTCAAGAAGAAGAACACGGAGAAGGAGAAAGATGAAGATGATGATGAAGAAAAAGCAGAAGCCAGAAAATCATCATCATCATCATCATAATAATAATATTAATAATTCATAATGATCATAATGATGATTTCATCAGGCTCTTCTTGCTATTGTATTGATTGGTTCTCTTGCATACTGTTCCCTGACATATTACCTAGTACAGCATCTGGAGGCAGCAGCTACTATATGTTAGGTAACATTGAACAGGATACTCAACTCCTAAATTTGTACTAATAAAATTACTAAACTTTGAGGATAAAGAATTTTGGAGGCTGGAGATGCAGCTTAGTGGTGAAGAGTACTAGTTGCTGTCCCAAAAGACCTGGATTTGATCCTAGTACCACATGGCAGCTCGCAACTATCTGTAACTCCATTTCCAGGGAACTTGACTCTGTCTTCTGGTCTCCATGTCCATCATAGACACAGTGCACTTACCTACATTCAGGCAAAATACCATATATATACATATATATATATATGTATATATATACACACACATACATACATACATACATACATACATATTTGTGGGGTAATATGTTTAAAAGAAATGTTCCTCATAAGATTGGTGGCACAGTCTGACCAGAAGAGAGTTAGGGGCTACCTCAAAATATCTAAAAAGAAAAACATAAAGTAAGCTAGCTTAAAAATGTAAAACTTCTAAAAATGCGCTAGTATAATAACTATTTTTATCATGGGCTTTTTTAAAAAAACAATTAAAGACAATTACTAGAGAACAGATTTTAGTTAATCAAAAAATGACAAAGGAAACTATGACAAATAGATTTGTGGGGATCATTAAATACATTAACTGGTAGAAATCAGACAAAACAGATATGGCTTCTAAAACCAAAACCTCAAGCCATAGGCGATACAGCCCAGATAAAGACCTTCAGGAGGCTGAAACCAGAGATCCCATAATGAGAATTCGAGTAGAGAAAGAAATCAGCAGGTTATTATTCTCAGGCTAGGAGGAATTCACACCCCAAAGCCAACGCAGCCTGTGATCTATCGCTATACTCCATTACGTTTAGGTAAATTGTTATCAGGTGATTTTTTTTTATCACCCTCATTTTATTTTATAGTTATGGACATATGTAGACTAACTAAGGGGAATATATTTTAAAGCGTGGCACTGTACATCCAGATGGAGCAATATGTCAGGGACGTGAGGTTGGTTCATTTCAGGAAATTCATGACATTCGGAGACAGCGCATTTGAATCTTTAGTCAGCTCACACACAGAGTGCTATATTTTGTCCATATGTGAACATCTGTGTCTCCAAGAGCACGGGCCACACAGCATTTTCTTCCCATTGCCAACTCTAGAATTTCCTGCTAAGCCACTGGGTCTGGTATAAACTATGAAATACGTGGCACAAATACATCAGGCGGGTTCAGGAGTGTCTAAAAAGAACAATGTATTAGAGATGGGCAGGAAGTATACAGCGCAGCGGCTCAGGCGCCGAGAGCCACTGTCCCCGCCAGGCCCTCCAGGTGGCTGAGCTGTCAAGATTGAAATGCACAGCTTGTCTACCTGTGGGATGAACCGAGAGATTCTCCACTTTCCTCCTGATCTCCCACTGGGTGTTCTGTGGTTGAGCGAAACCAAAAGCCAAAATGTTACCATTGCAGCCTTCCCATAATCCCCTGGGTCTGATAATGGATGGCAGAGCGGGACAGTCCACCTAGGAACCTTAGCTGTCTGCGTTCTCAGAGCATGTTACAGTTTGCGCCTGCTCTCCTTACAGCATCCCCCAGTGCCGTCATGTGTTTGTCAACTTAAGTGGTTTTTCCTTCAAAACTTTCACTTAATATGCATCTCTGCATTCCAAGGGTGCTACACACGGATGCAGAAAGCTTGGGGCATTATGGTGCCTGTGCTCTCACTGGCAGATTTTCATTTAGAAATTCTAGAGTAAATGTCAGACACTTCGGCTGTGAGTAATTCACTTCCAGGTCCTAACCAGGTCAGGAGCCACAGATGCGAGTTCTGTAAAGACGGCAGAATGTGCCCTCCCAAACGCGCCTTCGTTACTCTAAAGCTTGTTTTGAGTGAAAGATAGTTGGAACGTGCAGATACCAGAGGAACCCTAACCTCTCCTCTTCACATAAAAATGGAAATTAACAGAGCAGGCACAACCCAAAAGTTAAAAAAAAAGTTTAAATCATATTGTCCCTAGACCGGGAGAAAAAAATAAAATAGTTTTGATGTAGCGTCATAACCAAGAAACTTGTTAAATATTTGTTTTTTTAAGATTTATTTATTATATGTAAGTATGCTGTAGTTGCCTGTAGACACCAGAAGAGGGCATCAGATCTCATTATGGATGGTGGTGAACCACCATGTAGTTACTGTGACTTGAACTCGGGACCTTCAGAAGAGCAGTCAGTGCTCTTAACTGCTGAGCCATCTCTCCAGCCCCCTGTTAAATACTTCTTACTTATATTCCTTACATAATTGTGTTCCTTGCATACAATTGCTTCTCCATTTTGATGTACATGAATCACCTACTGGAGCACGGGCAGCTTACGAGGGGCCACACATACCCCTGAAGACACTGCCTCCCTGCTGCTCTGGGCTGCCATCAGCTGCCAGGAACTCTCAGGTGTGGATGGGCCTTGTGGTCCCCTCCCCCCGTCTGTGTTGGACTGCTGCCCTTGGGCAGGTGCATGCAGACAGCCATGGCTGCTGTGATTTTTGTGAACACAACACCTTGTCCAGAAGACACTATTTGCAGATGCTCCCTGACCCATGGCTATTACAGTGTTTCTGGCCCTCTTCAGTGATGATCCCTGAGCCTTCCTGGGGGTGTGTGATATAGATATCCTTTTTGGGAATTCTCCATGGCTATTTATTCTCTACTCTTTGGCTGATTGTGAGCCCCCATGTCCACCATGAGGGTGAGAACCGCACTAAGCTGTGGCTATACAGAGGGGAATTTAGAAGAGAATTTGCAGCCCTACTTATACTCAGTGGGTTATAAAGAAAGAAAAAGAGGAAGATACGAAGTTGGAACCCAGACTAAGGGCAGGTGGGAGAAATTGGAATGGGGAATAGGATGGTATAAAAGATAAATTTGTTATATACATGTGTGAAATTCTCAAAGAATACATAATAAAATTTAAAGCATTTAGGTTTTAATGTAGGTTTTGTTCATTTGCCTGCATTGCTTCAATCTTGATTACATTGTATGTTGTATCTTCATGTTTTTCTCCTGGTGATCTCTCATGTCACTTTCTGAAGCTAAATGAAGACCCTAAGAGAACAGGAGTAAAATTTTGCTTCGGCTGTGCAAGTCATTGCAATATATTATCTTCAGGTTTCTCAGTCACTTGAAGCATTAAGCACTAAATTGAAAACTGGCACAGGAATAGAACAAACTCCTGGGGATAGGCAGCAGTGGTTTGCCTGTTCCCTAACCTTTGGGTTTACACAAGAAGTGGTCCCTGAGTTGGCCTCCTTTGGTTGCCAGTGCCTGTCTTACTCTCCTCAGGTGAGGACAGGCAGTCATCAGAAGCACTGTTTAGGGATACCCTCCTTTATTTACTGCAGAGAGCACCCTGCTTTCGTCTTTGACTTTCTCTGCCTCTTCAGGTAGACACACAGGCCTTGGAGTGTGCATACTGTGCATGGCAGACACGCCTGCCTCATGACAGGGCACAGGAGTAGGAAGTGACTCTGGCTTCCTGGCCAGACCGGGGTCTCAATAACTATGTCAACGACAAAAGCTGGCTTTAGCTTGGTAAACTCAGAATCCAGTGTGGATGGAGCATGTCTTCCCTCTTTGTTTCCTCTTTCTTTTCCTCCGGGTCAGGGGTTCTTGGCTTCTTATACCATCCCACAGGGCACACCATCACAGCTGGACCATGCAGAACCTTCTCCAGTTTGATTTCTCGTTCATCGCTGGCCTCATATCTCAACCTATGTAGAAACCCTTGAGGATCTGTCCCTTTCATGCTTTGCAGTTGAAATTTTAAGCCCAGGGTGCAATAAATAGAATGCCTTTTACAGAGGCAGGTATCTTAGCATCCCCAGATAATTGACAGTTACTATGAGCTCAAGCAAACAGAACATTTACTTAATGTCATTTTGGAAACGTTTTAAATTGAATCACGTTTACTTTCTCGACAGCAGAGGAAGTGTCTACACACCTTTCCTAAACTAGATATGAGACAGATACCCTTGTTTCAAACATGGAAGGTTTATTCAGACTCCAAGCAGCATGACCTACCCTGGAGTGCTGAAGTTTGCAGCCTGACTCTTATCTAGTTCTTGGCTCCACCCAGACAGGCGTGTCAGAAACATAAGATGGCAGAGCTATTCCATGGACACTGTTGGTGAGGCCCAAGAGCTGTGGCCTTGGATTTCCTTATACAGTTCAAACACTGAAGTTGGCGATTGATTCCACAGAAAGATGGCTCTGTGTTTATAGTTGAAACCCCTCAAGTATCCTGCTTCACCCTATGCATGCCAGACATCCAAGCTCAGAAATAATAATAATATTTTCTATAAGAAAATATCCTTAAAGAAAACTCCTGGGAAGGGGAGGGTCTGCACCCACAGCACAGGTGTTAGAGTGCTTAACTAGTATACACAAAGCCCTTGGTTCCATGCCCAAGACTTCATAAACAGAGTGAAGAAGGCACGTACTTGCAATCTCAGCCTCGTGGAAATAGAGGAAGAACGATCAGAAGTTTAAGGTCATCACTGACCACATAGGGAATTTGAGGCCAGGTTGGGGTAAGCAAGACTCTGTAACAACTAAATGACCCATTTATGTTTCCTTCCATCCACCAACATTTCTGCATGGAGGTGGGGGTCTCCTTGGTGACAATTCTTCCTCCGTGCAGGTGCAGTCCCCACTTTCAGGATGGGGAGACAGGTAGATTGGAGAGCTGAATCCTAAGTCACAAAGACAGCATAACATAAAGAGTTCAACCTGCCTTGTCTGGGTCTAAGAGGGGCCGTGGTCATGTTTTTACAGGCCTGTCTAGAGGACAGGTATTATACCTCCATACCTGGTTTCCTTTCATATTTCTTTTCAGCCTGGTCCTTAGATATGAAAAGTACTTTATTCAAATTATAGTTTATTCTCAATTAATGTTTGTATTTCATAACTTCACTTACTGGCACCCCTGATTCCGATGTATGCTCAAGAAAGCACTAGTCACCAGTTCTCATCTCCTAGGTGGGAGAAATATTTACATTACAAAAGAGATTTCCATTTCCTTTTAATCCAGAAGGGAGAAAAAACATAATACCATCCTTTATTTTATTATTTTATTTTATTTTATTTTATTTTATTTTATTTTATTTTATTTTATTTTATTTTATTTTATTTCCCCTTCATTAGTGATGCTACAGGACCCTGAACCTCATACATGCCAAGAAAAATGCCCTACCAACAACTCATAGCTCCAGGCTCAGCAAAACTATTCTTTGGAAACCACCGCCATCTACTCTACTGATCAGATTATGGCATGTAGTTTTATATGGGCAACGAGGAAGCCCATTCTGCCTTTGCATCCAATTTGTTGTGTGGTAGTGGTGTTGTGTGGTAGTAGTGTTGTGTGGTAGTGGTGTTGTGTGGTAGTGGTGCTGTTGATCTGGGGAAAGTAGATAGATGACATGTGTCTTCTATATCAGAGTCACTCAACGTGTCCATAGAGGAAGACTTTCACAACTTTTGTCTCTTCAGAGAGAATCCTTTTATAGTATATAAAACAAGGTGCAGAGCAGAAAAAAAAAGTGTGCCCAGATCTGCAAGGCCAGGCCTCTTCTAACAATGTCTTTCCTCAAGGTACAACCATTACCAGCCTAACAACTAAGTGTCAATCAAAAAGCTCAGAGGACAGATGCCTGATAAACCAGAAAGGACCACACCACAGCACCCTTGGCCTCCCTTTCTCAGTCTCTAGCAAATGTGAAAATTGTATCCCATTTCAATAAATGTCTCCGTCAAGTCTATTTGGGGAACTTCATTTTACCTCTCAGCCAGGGCTGTGTGACACCTTAAAAGAAAAGCTCTTCAAAGAAGTAACTAACTGTAGAAAAGCAAATATATTTATTATACACTTTCTATATTTTTCCAACATGTTAAATTTGCATATTTGAAATAGATCAGAGATTATTAGACGCAAAAACCTTGGTGTTAGTACACCATTAGTGTATCTAGGACCCATGAGGTGTGTAGATGCCTTCAGCAATGGGGGCTTTGCCATCAGTTTGTGGAGAGTAACCTAGTGTCTTGGCAACAGCCATAGTTGTGTGGGGATTCCCATGGGATCCTCTTGGCTAACAACATAATTACATATAATCCAATCTGGTGCTGAAGCTTTCAGTTCATAGCAAGAGATGTTTCGTTGGGGCTCTGTCTCTCTCATTATTTGGTACATGTATATATGTATATATTTTGGAAGGTTTCTACTGTAATTGATGTCTATACTATACCTCAAATGGCCTTTGATTTTTAGCTGTCTCTCCCGGAATTCACACCTGTGTCTCCTTTTTCCCTCCCTTTCTCCACTCCATCCCCTCTTCCCTCACATCCATTGGTATCTATCTATTTGTTATAGTTTGTATAACACCATTGTGTGGCACCATTGGAAATGTGGCCTTGTTGGAGTAGGTGTGTCACTGTGGGCGTGGGGTTAAGACCCTCACTCTAGCTGCCTGGAAGCCAGTATTCTGTTAGCAGCCTTTAGATGAAGATGAAGATGTAGAACTCTCAGCTCCTCCTGCACCATGCCTGCCTGGATGCTGCCATGTTCCTGCCTTGATGATAATGGACTAAACCTATGAATCTGTAAGCCAGCCCCAATTAAAAGTTGTCCTTTGTAAGACTTGCCTTGGTCACGGTGCCTGTTCACAGCAGTAAAACCCTGCCTAAGACACTGTTCTTTCCCCCTTCCCTAGGGAGATCTGTTTGTCACCCCCTAGTAGCTTACTCTGTACCTAACATCCGAGGCTCTATGGAATGTAGCTTGGTTATCATTGGTTTAACAGCTAATATCCACATATAGCACATGCATATAGCTCCCCTGCCCCTGGTGAAATTCATGATCAGCAACACCTTAGTAATATGAATGCTCAGAGGTTCTTGGTCTTTTATTTTAGGTCAGTTCAGATACAGCAAAAAAAAAATTATAACATTATTTCCTTCTTTTAATTTTAATAAATAATAATAATTGATTTTTTAAACCACTTAATCTAAGTAGTGCTGTCTATATTTGCATAGGTGTGGAGCCATCCTCTGAGGTCTTACAACCTACCAGTGGCCATGCTTCTGAAGAAAACGACTCTCTCTACCCCAGAAGCCATCAAATGCCGATAGTTCCTCAGCCAGGCCTTGGGGCTTTGGTACCCCTTCACCCACCCATGCTGGGAATTCAAACTGGCTTGATCATTTGTGAGTTCATGCCACATGTCCAGAAACCAGCATTTAATAGCATCCTGCCCCATCCTACCACTCACACATCATTTCTGCCCTTTCTTACGTGGTAATGCCTGAACCTTACTGGGGAGGTGGTGCCAGGCTTGCTAGCAGCTTCCCATCCACGCCAAGCACTTTCAGTAGCGCATTCTCAGCATTCAGAACAGTTATGAATCTCTTCAATAACCTGCAACCAACAGTAATAAGCGTCACTGAACAAGGCTGGCAACAATAGAAACATAACTATTTAGCAAATTAATAACAGTAAATTTCCTTCTGGTGCCTTTGACTTCCATAACCATAACCAAAAACCAGAGCCACGGCTTTTGACCAATACATACATCACCAGGCATGAATTTGAGCAGGCCTTAAATTCAAACAGGAGAACAGTTTTTTAACCCCCTAAAACAGCCTTGCCACTGGTAGGCACACCTGGTTAGGAAGGTCAGTATTGCAGCATGCAGGATTTAGGTAAGACCGCTGATATCTTTTCTCCTCCAACAGACCACATAGCTCTTTTCCCACCTTTTTAAATGAATTTATCTGTATCTTACAACCAACAGGGGTGGTTTCTTCAGCAATGGGGTCTTGCTCTTTAGTTATGGTTGGCAATCAAGAGCAATAGCAGCAGCCTGTAGGATTTTGAGTGGTTCCAGGATGTCCTGGAACAATAACTTGTAAGGGGATATCCCATTCGTACCACTGAGATCTGTATTTAGTAGCCCACACCTTCTGGGAGGAGTATTGTCCAACCATATGAGATCTCTCTGCTCAAATGCCTTTCTCCTACACCTACATTTTTAATGGTCGGGCACACAAGAGGCTTCCTCAGACTGCTTCTGGTTAGTCTCCCTCTTCCTCCTCTTATCTCCTATCCTCCTGCTCCATCCCCAATTCTCTCATATCACACTATTCTATTATGGAGCCATGTGGAAACCTATAATCTTGCAATTCAATTAAAAACTATATTAAGAAGAGATGGTAGAGTCTATGTAATGTAAGGCCACTTTCATTTTTAAGAACAATCAGAAACTCACAGAATTCTTACCAAGTACAGTATAACTGCTACCAACCCCAACACTGAAGTGTTGTGTTTCCTAGAGACAAGGCTATTCCTGTGGGTAAATGTGACACTCAGTGGCATCTACACTAGAGAACCAGCACCGAAATATCAGTAACACCTGCTTCTCAGGCTCAACTCCATTTCAACCGCTGTTTAGTATCTTTTGTTGGCATTAAAGATACTCTAGTCCATACTCTGTCTCTATTTATGTTTTGAGGTTTGAAATGATTCCTCTCTTTCCTTGGATTTCATGACATCCAGACTTTGAAAGACTACAGTGTTTTGTTATGGTTTCTAAAGATTTTGATGTGTCTTCATGAAGTTTTCTGGGATGCGGTCTCTATGAAGATAGCCTCTTTCTATCTGGTTCCTGTACCTGTGCATCTGCTCACTTGATTAATGACTTTCAAAATCAGATAAATATCCTATGAGAAAGTATTTGAGACCATATACATAATTAACATTTAGCATATTCAGTAGTGTCTTTTTATTTGACTAAATCCACACTTTGGGATTGTATTCAGAGCATAACATGTTTACTGTTTATAGCAGAAACTTACTAAAACTGAGTATCTTTTTTTTTGTTTGTTTTATTTGTGTCCTCTTCGGTTTTTGAACACTCAAGTTTCGCTTCCAGCTCTTGCCATTAAGATATCCTGATAAGATCAACTTAAGGGAGGGTTTATTTCAACTCACAGTTTAAAATACAGCCTATCATGGCAGAAAGTCAGGACAGCAATGTTGTGACAGGAAACATCTGTGAACTTCTAAAGGTCACCAAGGAGCCAACTCCAGTGCTGACTCTCATTAGGGTCTCTTCATTCAAGTTCCAGCTTGGGCCACACCACAGTCTCTAATGCAGGAGAATGGGAGGGTACAGCCAGGAGCCTGGTTTCAGGCAAGCATGTATGGAGGCAAGAAGCGGGTATCTAGCCTGGCACACATCTAATTTGGGGCCATTATGGCCTTTAACATAATTGGCTAGTGCTGGAAACCAAACCCTAAACTTAACTTCTGTTTTCTTCCTGATTGGTGGTTGATAGAAAGTGAAGTGCCAAGGGTAGGCTTATAACCGGGAAGTGAAGATTTTGGGGGGAACACATTGGAAACGGGTGCTAGACACAGGTTTTGTTGCGGGGGGTGGGGGGGGTGGGGGGGGGATAACCTGAAAACTGGTGTTAGGTACTGGCCTGTTAGTTAACTTGAGTTCAATATTAGACCTGGTTCACTAAGACAGAGTCTGAACCCTAAGGATCTGGTTTCTCAGCAAGTCCTGAAGTAGCTGTCACAGTGCATCCTCAACCAAGAAAGGAAGCAATGGATGCTTCTAGTGTTCTGTTCACTTTCTCCATTTTATATAGGTCAGGGTCCCCTGCAGAGAGAATAGTCCCATCTGAGAACAAGATAGTATTCACAAGCCAATTACTGTATTCATGTCAATCCACAATGGCCTGTTCAGAGTCCCATCCCTCAGGTAATTCTAGATTCTAGATTCTGTCAGGTTGACAGTCAACACTATACATCAGATGGCTCAAGGTATCTGGAAATTTTATTTTTGTTAAAAGAAAATGTAATTGGGAGGCAAAATATAGATAGTAGGCATGCTTGTAGTACTAAGTTGTATATAGTACATTATTTCTGGGCTTTCCTGATATATGATCTAGGAAATAACTGTATGTACACACACACACACACACACACACACACACACACACACAATAAATGTAATGAAATTTAAATTTATAACCCCTCCAAGAAATTAAATCTCTCTCTCTCTCATTCTCTTGTATATATCAAATCTTTCATCTCTACTGCCAAATTGTTAAACAAAGGAATAGAAGAGGATACATCCTTACATCTCTATTTGAAAGTAGATTGTCCATCTTTTCTATGCTTATGTTAGAATTAGGCATCCACTGGCTTCTTCCTAAAAGAGAGAGAGAGAGAGAGAGAGAGAGAGAGAGAGAGAGAGAGAGAGAGAGAGAGAGAGAGAGAGAGTCAGAGTCAGTGGTTGTTATGGCTGTTCTCCGCCCTTGATGACTCCAGGTTCCAAAACCACTATGGTCAAAGAAAGGAAAGAACAGTTATTGGAGCAGGGTGAGAAAATGTATTTCCTTGTCTGGCCATGCAGCTCCATATTTGCTGTATTTGGCAAAGTGTTAAATCTCCCATGGATATACGTGAGTATGTTTAGAAAAATTCACAAGTGTGCCCTCCAATGGAAATAATTGTTGTTGGCAACATTCTTTCTTCCCACCATCCCCAATGCCCCTCTACTTCTCTAGCCTCCCATTCTTGATAACCGTTTCCATGTTGGAGTCTTCTCATATTTTCGCAGACATTCTCTTGGGAAAACATCCAAATGTGTCCATTGCTGCAGACTTTAGTGTTCCTATTTTGGAGCAAGAACTGATCCCCAGAGGCATCTCTTAGACTGAAAATGTTTTGGGAAAAGAGACCCATGAAATCAATGTAATGGGGTTCATTTTTACTCCCAGGTACCCTGTGTGTGAACCAGACACCAATCCTTTGTACCACCCTGCTGCAGAAAACACATTTCAATATTCTCTAACTGTTCCCATGGAAAAGTCTCTTTCTTTATTAGAGTTGAAATTTTAAAATGTAGTTCTTATGACTTGACTAGAAAGCTGGCTCATCTGTTAAGAGCACTTGCTACTCTTGTAGAGGACCTGGGTTCTGGTCCCAGCACTCACACGAGAGCTCAAAGCCACTATAACCCTACTCTTAAGGAATCTAAGGACCTGTGAAGGCACTAGGCATATGAAACAGTTACACACACAAAAACAAAAATAAACAAATCAGTTTTTAAAAGTAGCTATTGACAAAGAAGTATATATCAACAAGTGTCTGTTCTCTCCAGAGTATATACCTTTTATATCCTGGACCTGAATGGTCCAAGAACTTCTGATGATTTCTTTTTTATACTTTTGGCTTATGGATATCTGCCTCACACCCATTTTAATATTAGACATCTTCCGACTAATGGAATTTAAACAGAAGAGGAGTCATTCTGTGAAAAAGTTGATAAATTAACTACTGAATAAAGAAGATAGAAAAGCATGAAGTTTTGTTCTTGTAAACCTTGAAATACAGTCAGAAAGATAGAAGGCAAGTAGGTTAAGACACACACGCATTGTGGTACTTACATTATAGGGACAGATGAAGCACTGAAAATAAACTAGTGTAATGAACGGAACTGATGGGGATGCTAGGTACAGGTTTAATTAGGACAAGGAAGAAAGAATTATCTGACAGGCACACTGAGCAGGTTGTAAAGGAAACAAGGGGGTAGCCACGAGCAGCTGAGACAGAGGAGTCTAGGAAGAGTTGAAAGCTAATATGAAATGCGTCAGGCAGGACAAAGCTGGGTATGATGAAGGAAAAGCAAGAAGCCACTGTGGCTTGATATAGGTGGCTGATTTAAATGGTAATTAGTCAGAGCACGCAGAGCTCTGATGACATGGCGTAGGCTTCAGTTTGATTCTGCACATGAAGGAATCCAGTGTCTATTGGATGGCTGCTTTGGGTAGAAGAGAAGGTTCTCCAGGCTCCTGGTGATATTGGTGGAGCTGATCAAAGAGAATCCAAAACCTGATGTAAGTTGGTTCATGGTGGGACCCAACTTGCTGTCTCATTTCCAGTGCCGATGTACCAGGCTGCACCTAATACCCGAAACTGTGCATGCGCACATAATCAGCCTATTATTACATATATAGACTTGTTATAAATTAAGTTTGCTAAGCTTTGTACAGACAGCAGGTCCTTTGGCAGTATCTCTTCGTTAGCCTGACTTTCAAGACATCCCACTAAAGTGTTTCTAATTCTCTTTTCTGTCCTTCACCGACACACTAATGACTCCTCTTCAAAACATGAACTGTCCTTCACAGCTAATATCCTTCACTTCACACCTGCTGTGATTGTTCCTGTACTCACACATGCATACACATACATACACACACACATACACACACACACACACACACAGAGAGAGAGAGAGAGAGAGAGAGAGAGAGAGAAAGAGAGAGAGCTTTTACATATCTAAGAAGCTTCTTTTCACATTAGGTTGTAAATGCCCTTAGAGAAACCATTCTAGTCATGAAGGGAAAGGGAAGACTAACTTAGCTGCAGGTGAAAACAGAACTATTTTCATCTTTTAATTTGTCCATATATAAGAGCATCATGATACACCATAGGTTCTACTTCTTATCAAATTATGTGGTGAATTTAAGGTCTTAGCTAACTGAAGAGAAGGAAGGCATAGGCTGATGGCATAGGCTTGGTGGATAGCCAAAGAGTCATTCAAGAAAGAATATTTCTAAATACATACTTGCAGTGGTTTTATCCATTTTAACAAACAGCATTTCCTATTTCAGTTTTTACCATGTGTAATGGACATGGACTATGTGAAACAGGCTTATAGAAAGAGATTACCAGGCCTGGAGAGATGGCCTAGAGGTTATGAATACTGGCTTCACTTCCAGAGGTCATGAGTTCAATTCCAAGCACCAACATGGTCACTCATAACCACCTACAATGAAATCTGATGCCCTCTTTTGGGCTGCAGGCATAGATACAGGCAGAACACTATGTACATAATAAATAAATACAAACAAAACTCACAGAAATATTGGAAGTAAATGAATTACCCTAACCGTAAGTTTACAGAGTTATTAGGCTTCAAATTGGAATAAGGGTAGTTGTAGTTGAGAGACAGAGAACAGACAGACAGAAATAGAGACAGAGAAAGACAGACAGAAAGAGACAGACAGATATATGGATATCACAGATTAATTAGAGTAGATATGAAAAGTCTGTATGTAGACATCACACATTAGTTGGAGGATAGATGAAGACTTTGTGTAGGTCCTGAAAAGATGTCAGAGGGTGATAGTGCCTGTCTGAGTATGATAATGGTGTGAGCCCAGGGATGGGGGACAGATGCCTAGGAATAGATAGAGGCTGGGTATAAAGCCAGCAAGCCTCTGCTAAGGAGTTTCAATATTGCTTCTAGTGCAATCTCAGGCAGGATTTGAGTAGGAGGCTAAGACAGTCAAGTGTGAGTAAGAGATATACAATTCTATGTTATATATGAACAAAACAATGGAAATGAGCTCATTAAATTGACATTTTATAACTGAATAGTCTAAAATCTATGTTTTTCAATAACTAGTATATACTGAAAAAGAACAAATTTCTCCAAACAGGAGTCATGATTTCTTCCTTACCTTAAATCTCTCAAGCACATAAAATAATAGCTCACAATTGTTGACCCATATGACTTTCCACTTAGTCATAAAAAAATGGGTAACAAAAGATACAGGAGAAAAGGCAATAAAAGGGAAAAACTTGTCGCGGCAATTATATTTTGTTTATAATAACTTGGTTCCTGTTCTTGGTAAGAGCCATCTGTCTGGGATAATCACTCAATTTAACTAAGTGAATGCACAGTCTTGAAGGATATAGATCAAATAAACTACAGGAAGTTGCTCTTAGGAGATCATATTTCTTAGCAACGTGGGCTGTTTACACATGTGCAGGGTTGAATCATTGCATAATTGTCACGAGGGCAAATTTTATGTAATTAATAGCTGGGTGTTGCTGAGAGAAGTCTGAGGAAAATAAGGAACAGGAAAACAAAAAGAATATTGGGCTTTACAGTTTTAGGATCCTAGAGCAAGCTGTCATTTGTCTAACCCTGAGCTTCTTTTCTGAGTTCTTCCTCCAATCTATGAATATTGAGAACCTACCAAATTTAAAATTCTTTGGAGATAATAGCTGGAGCGGGGCAGAGGACTGGAACTCTATATGAAATGACTCCAGGGCATGGGGAATGCAATGTGATTCTGTTTAGTTTCATTTTGCCTTTATTTTCTAGAACATTGGATTGATTTTTGCTTTGAGTCAGGTACTCAGCTAAGCCTCAAATCCTGGGACAAATGATGAGGTGCCTATTTAACATATCAGAGTGGACCTGCCCAAGAGATTCTCCCAGCATCCCTCAGTCCCTATCAGTTACCATGGATGGCTGGGATACCTGACCTCCTACCCAGAATTTCTCCACCCCAGGGCAAGGCTGTCCTCCCTCCAGCAGCTATTCTCTATATAATCTGCCCGTTTTGTACCTATGCCTTCTTGGCCGCCACACCTTGCTCCCCCCCTCATTCTTTCCCATCCCTGTCTGCCCACGTGGCCCAGTCAGTCTGGTCATGTCCACTCTGGACTCTCAGATGTCCCTGCCACTGGCTCTACTCTCCCTTTTATGTACAATAAACTCTTTCCACCATACCTAAGAACAGTCACCTCCTTTACTTTTTATTTCTTTTCTTTTTTTCCCATTCACTCTCTTGTAGTCCAGGCTGACCTGGAACTCCCTATTTGGTTGAGGATAACCTTCTTCCTCCCAAAAGCTGGGGTTACAGGTGCATAGCAGGCTTTGGGAGTTTCTCCATTTATAAAGGGTTTGGGTGCTTCTTGCTAATAGTGTGGGGTACTGGTGAGCATTCTAACTGCTGCTATTATTGCTGGGTTTTGTTATAATCCAATTAGTAACTGCTGACCCTTTCTTTCCTTTGACCCCTCAAAACCAATAATCAGATAGTAGAAGTAGACTTGCAAATCTGAGCCCTTATCCATTCAAGTCCTGTGGAAGACAGTTAAGAAGTGGTATACAAGATTGCTACAATTTTGACTTCTTTCATCCCACACTTTTAGAAAAACATTTTTTTAAAAAAAATATTCCTTGACCGGCTATTGTCACCATCTTAACTTAAACTGACATGTGAAAATTACATGTCATGAAACATCTTGGGTTGAACCCATTCTGGCAAGTTCTGGAACAGTTTTGGTAGCAATTACAATTTTATATCCATAAAGGGAAATAAATGAACCTAACCTGGATTTTTCTACCTTTTGCCATTCACAAAATATAGCTTAAGGTGGATCCTAAACTTAAATATGAAAAAGAAAAATGCTAAAATATCTTTTAAAATGCACAAAATATTTTATGACATTAATATAGACAGAAAAGTGCTTACAATCAGACCTGAAACATAAACAATTGTAATACTGTTGGTAGCACTAAGTGCAGTCTAAAGCAGAAGCATTTACAAATTGTTAGGATAGAAGAAGAAAAAACAAATGGCAAATACAGTTATTTTCAAAGCATTTTATTCCTGTTGACACAGGGTGTTTCTTGGGAGTGACTTTTTAATTAGAAAGAAATAGAAACACATGAGGAGGCAAGAAAATCAATTTCGAGGATGTGGAAAACTGCTCTCTGATTTAATTCATGTGTGGAAGGGAGCGATGATTGCCTTCCAATTTCTTAATTCTTTTGTATTAATTACATTTTCTCATTTATGCAATTGAAATATCCTAAGTAATGTGAATGAAATTGAAAGTAACACTGCCTGTGGATTGCGGCATTACAAGTTTGTGATCTGAGCACTTGGTACTTGGGAGGTGGAATTGAATTGGGAGGATTAGGAATTCAGAGTCAGCCATCACTGTGGAGTGAGGGTGAGCCCAGCCTGGGCTATTCCCACTTAGTCTCAATAAGAAAAGTAGCCAGAGTCTTGCGGTGGAGGCAAAGCTCCTGATTTTTTTTTTTTTTCAGAAATTTCAGATGACTAATTGTTTTCCACCAAACAGTTTACCCGTAGAGCTATATTAGTGAGAGTGAGTTTGAGATTCCATAAGCAAATGTGATCCTGACCAGTGGGCTGACTACCTTTGCTATCAACCAGACTCAGGCTCAGGACATTTGAGAAGAGGAAACCTCAGGTGCCCAGATGCCTCTGTAAGACTGACATGTAAGCAAGTCTGGTGTGAATGGTCTTGATTAGTGATTGATGTGGGCAGTCCCAGCTCACTGTGGGCGGTGCCCTCCCTGGGCAGGTGGTTATGGACTATACATGGAAGCAGCAGGAACAACCATGGTTAACCACACAGGGTTCCTCCACAGCCTTTGCTTTCGTTCTGGCCTCCAGGTTCCTGCCCTGTTTGAGTTCCTGCCCTGACTTCCTTCTGTGATAGACGGTTATTTGAAAAGTGCAAGCAAAATAACTCCTCCTCCAACAAGCTGCTCTGTGCCCTTGTATTTTACCATTTCCGTGGAAACCCTAAGATACAGGGGAAGCCTCTGTGTTTGCTATTGATGCTTTTCGGTTATTATTTGTTTGGCTGTCTAACAAAGTCTCCTCAATACACAAGGCCTTTATTCTAGCAACTTTGAGCTCTGCCCTGCACTTGCAACCTAAGTCTATGGTCCTCCTTCCTCTGACTGCTCTAAGTGTGCTGCTGGCCCATGACTGAGTTCTCGGCACTCTGAGTTCTCAGCACTCTGGAAAGCTAAGGCAGGAGAATTGCTATGGACTGAAGTGAGCCTGGGCTACAAAGAGAATACCGAGCTATCCAGAGCTACATAGCAAGACTCTGCCTCAAAGAGACAAAAAGAGGAAGAAGGAAAACCAGGGAGGGAGAAACTGTGCATGTGGGTATCCACATACCATCAGCTATGAGGAGGATCTAGTGCGGGGCCGACTGTCTAGCTATCAGTTAAGCAAGAGTGAGGTCTCTGCTGACAGTTCCATTTCTCAGGTTAGCATTTCAGTCAGCCATCTTTTGGAGAAGAATTTGTTTACTTGGCAGGTCACTGGGCTTGTGTTTGTAGTTTTGAACCTGGGAATCATGCCTGTCCATTCTGGTTATTTTATAACTTGGCACTGTTCTAGGTTGTGGGAAAACTCTGCTAATTAAGGTGCAAGTCTCCCGGCGCCCAGAAAGCCCTCTGGAGCTTGGTGCTATGCTCCCTTCATTGGCAAGGCTTCTCCTTCTCTAACCTTGACTAGGGAGTTCAAACACCCAGGCCTCTACATAGCCTTAGTTAGAGTTCCTGTCCAACTTCCTTTCTTCTGATAAGAACCTGGTCAGCTAGCACCTGCGATTCCTGAAATGCTTCCCCGTGCTAATGAGGCATTTTGGTACCTCAAGCCTTTATCAATGACCTTTGCCCATCTAGGATATTTCTACCTCACGTCCCACCTACCACCCCTGCCTCACCCTCCAGAACTATATAATCCTTAAATCATCTCCCCCCACCCCGCCCCCCAAGTAAAGTTGATCTGGCCCCCTGCAGTTGGTCCTGGTGTCTTCTTCACCATTCATACTCACCAGACTTCCAGAGCCTCCCCACACCCAATCTGTTGTCTCTGCTCTCTTTGGCCTGGAGGACAATCCCCAAAGGCAGAGATAGTTACAAGGGGTTTCTGGATTACAGGAAAACTAGAGTGCAGAAGTGATGCGGGAAATATTTAAGAAGTTGACACCACCCCACGCTATACCCAGTTACTCCCTGCCCTGGTGGTCTCAGTCTCACTGCCTCTACTGCTAGCCCCATGCAGTGACCAATCACTCACTGTGGCTTCTGCTCACATTCCCAGCCATCCACCCCTCCCCTTGTGGTCAGCGGTCCCAAATCCCAGTAACCTGGTAAAATCAAAACTTTAGAGGCTTGGCATTTATAAGTCAGATTTGTGTCAGGAAATTCTCACCCTACAAAATGCCCACACAATGAACTCAGAGTCAATTGATACTGATATAAATTGTCCACCTAGATAAGGCAAATTGTCCTGTAATTATCCATCCCTTATAAGATATTCATAGCTACCTGTGGCTATTTAAAGCCACACAGAATCTAGATCTTCCTGTTCTTCCTCCATCCCTTCTCTGTCTCTATAGCTGAAAACCTTAGCTCCGCCCCCTTTCCCTGTCCAATCACAGGCTTCTTGTTGTATTACTATTTAAATTGATTGGACAGGGAAAATTCTGCCACACAGAAGTTGCTTGGAAAGGAGGATTTCCAGAAATCCCTTTTCTTTCTCACCTTTTAAACTCCTAATTATTATATGGAATCTGCCGATTTTAAAGAAGCTAGATCTTGCCGAGGGGCAGCAGGGTACTTAGTGTGGATAATTGCAGAGGGATACAATACTGAAGAACAAAGCATCCTCCCTTTAGCAAGCAGATCAGGGAAGCTATGGACGGCTGTCATCTGCATCCGCCACTGTGGTATTGCCTTGGGGCACAGCACCTTTGCAACAGCACTTAAACTTACCTGAGACAGTGATGCCAGAGGCTATGTGTATGCGAGATGCAGTTCGGAAATCATGCTGGAGATGATATGCTAGATGCAGTCCTGGAGCCATGCTAGAGATGGGCTAGGTGCAAGTCCGGGAGTCAGGTAGGGATGAAATGCTAGGCGCAGTGCTGGTCATACCTGGTCAAACAGACCCTCCCATCCTGCTGTGTGTACCTGGGTCTCCATCTAGCAATCCATCAGCCTGTGCACTTCTCTGGATGATCTTCCCAAGGCTCTGGAGAGCCCAGCTTCCTCTTCAGATGGCAGCTGTGGCTTATGCTGTGGTAGTAGGTGCTGCTGAGGCTTGGTGCTGTGATCATTGTCAAAAGCTTTCTGTTCTGTTGGTTTGTTGTCAAGCTTCCATTTACGTTGTGGGTGGCGGGTCCTGCAAAGCCACACCACTCACAGCCAAAGTCAAAGACTCCCACCCATCACTGTTACATCTGTGTTTCTGTGGTGGGGGGGGAGGGGAGGGCATGGGGGGAGGGAGAGGGAGGGAGGGAAAGAGAGAGAGCAGAGAGAGGGCGGAGGGAGGGAGGGAGGGAAGGAGAGAGGGGGTGGGAGAGGGAGGGAGGGAAGGAGAGAGGGGGTGGGAGAGGGAGGGAGGGAAGGAGAGAGGGGGTGGGAGAGGGAGAGGGAGGGAGGGAAGGAGAGAGGGGGGAAAAGAGAGAGAGGGAGGGAGGGAGGGAGGGAGAGAGAGAGAGAGAGAGAGAGAGAGAGAGAGAGAGAGAGAGAGAGAATATGAATGAATTCCAGGGGCCATGCAGAGATTCTTTATAAACTGACTTTGTTTCCCATTCTCTTTTATAAGACTTGCCTCTGTTTGTGATCACTAATGTGGTAACTACCACAAGCATTCTCCTCAGAAAATATCTTAAGTACATGAGATTAAGTAAGCACCAAAGGTGACAGGCAAGGTATATAATTTGAGTGACAAAACAGATCTGAACTCTGCTCTCTACTTAGGAAAGGCTTCAATTATTGCAGCAGGCTTTAATCTTAATCGGAAAGGCCAGTTTCTCAGGTTGTTATGGTTATTTTATGTATCTGGATGTTTTCCCCTGCATGTCTGTCTGTCTACCAATGTACTCCTGGTATCCCTGGAATTGGGAAGAGGGCTTCTGAATCTCTGGAACTGGATCTACACATGCCTATAAGCCACTATGTGTGTTCTGGGAAGGAAATATGGGTCCTCTGGAAGACCAGAGCTCTTAACTGCTGAGCCATCTTTCCAGCTCTGTTTTTTGAGTAATTAACTTAGTCATCTTTTGTAGAAGAATTCCTGTTTCCTTGGCAAATCACTAGAAGGGCTCATTAAAAATGTAGATTTACAATCCCTCACTCAGGGGGCTATGAGGATTACAAGTTAAGGCTTGCCTATGATGTAACCAGAAATGCTGTCTCAATGCAAAAAGAATGGACAATGGCTTGTGGATGTAGCTTAGTGGTAGTATCCTTACCTACTGCAGATGTACTAGGGTTAATCCCCAGTATGGTAAATACGACAGTAATAAAAGACCCAGTGGCATAGTGATGATCACAAAACAAAATGTACAAACTGTAGTGTTCTTGAAGATACCAAGAACCACAAACCATGATGCCTTAGCCAGGAACATGCCAGCCACTGATTTGTTTCCACAGCCTGAAGCTGTGTTTTAATTGAATTGGACCTTTTTAAAGACAAAGTGATACATTATTGATTTGTTTAGCAACTTCTCTGTTCCTCGGTAATAAGAACAGTGCCAGGTGATGTTATACGAGGTGTTCATCACTTCTCCATTAAATTACAGTGTCTTATTTCCAGGCATGATGGAAAGCAATGGGATTGGCTAATACACATACCTGTTATTGCCCTGAAAATAAAGTGGAAGAGTAAATTATCTTGAAAGATCTCAGTTAGTGCTTTAGCTTGACTTTCTCCTTCTTGGAATATATACAAAAGTCAAACTTGATCTCTTTTGTCCCCTTAACCATCTTCTTTAACTCTTGGTTTTTATCTGTGCTCTTCTATCTGTTTATAATATACTCACCTCATCTTCTCTCTTGGAAAAGCCTTACTGAATGTATGTAGCTGAGTCCAACACAGGAACTCCTCTCAGTGGGGAGAAATTCTGATTTAAGGTGTTTAAGTGACCAAGCCTTCTATAGTTTCTTCTTCACCTGCAGAACCAGCTACAAAGAACCAGCTAAGAAGCTGAAAGAAACCACATTCATCTTGATTACGAAGAAATACTAATGTGTAGTGGGTAATAATTAGAAAGAGTACCGCCCCACCAGGCCTCTGCACCACTGCTTCCAAGTATCTGGTAAAGCATGACTCTTAAACTTGAATAGTTAACCAAATATATTTATGTATATAAAACTCCTAATTACATAATGCCAATTTACAATGATAAAGTCTTATCCCAATTTTCTAACCTCTTCAAAACACCAGAAATATGTCTGAAGCCATCTGGATATCTGTGCCTCCTTCTCTGCTCTGATCCACTGAGCCCTTTCCCTCTTCTTCCCTCCCTCCCTCTCCCTCCCTCTCCCCCCTCTCTGACCCTCACTTCCCTTAGCTCCTCCTCTTTCCCCTCCAATCACTGGCCTCTTACTGCCTCAATGTGAATGGATAGGAAATATCTTGCAAAACTAATGTTATTTTCTATTTTAAAATTTATTATTATTTAAAAAAATTTTCCATTTTAATGTTTCAACTGTTTAGTTGGTTGGTGTTTTAGATTGTGTCTTGCATGAATAAGGTTTTATAGGGATCTTCCCTTTTTCTACATATATTCTACATTCTCATCTTTTCATATTTTTTGCCACTGGGAGAATGGAGCCTAAAAATGAAGCAGACAAAAGCCTCATGCAATAGCCAACTTTATTCAGAGCATCAGACAATTTATACCCTGAGGATTAAGAAAAGTCCCCAAGTAAAGGTCTCATGAGTCTAAGCTATGTATGGTCACAAGGATAAAGTATGGTTTTTTTTCTATAGAGGAATAAATAAATAACAATAGCCAATTGTAATGAATAATCTAAAGGGAGCCCACTACTATCTGCTACATCTTCAAGGGGCAGGAAAGTGTAATCCAAGAACAGTTCTGTGTTTTTGAAGAAACTGAAGTCACAGACCCTTGTTTTCTTGGAGTTTTCTCACAAGCACTCAGAATTCCCCCCATACAACTCCCCTTGCAGAACTCTATTTTTTGGACTGTGTTCTGACATCATACTTTTTATTTTAAAATTTCTTTTATTAAAAATAGATTTTTCATACAATATATTCTAAGTACAGTTTCCTCTTATCTAATTCCTCCCAGATCCTTCCTACCTCCCTTCCTATCTGAATTCATCCCTTTCTACCTCACCTTAGAAGACAACAGATATAATAATAATAATAATAAGAAGAAGAAGAAGAAGAAGCCGGGCAGTAGTGGCACACGCCTTTAATCCCAGCACTCTGGGAGGCAGAGGCAGGTGGATTTCTGAGTTCAAGGCCAGCCTGGTCTACAGAGTGAGTTTCAGGACAGCCAGGGCTACACAGAGAAACCCTGTCTCGAAAAAGACCAAAAACCAAAAAAGAAATAAAAATAATAATAACAACATAAGATAAAACAGAAACAAAGAAACTTGGACAAAAGAAACAGAAGAAAAAGAGCCAAAGAAAAGGCACAAGCCCACAAAGAGGTGAATGTACACACAAGAAATCCATAAAAACAAAACTGAAAACAATAATATATATGCAAAGGACCTGTAAGGTTAAAAAGAACTCCATAACAAAATATTATGAGACAAGCAACCTCCAAATATATGTTTGAGCTAGTTTTGAAGTTTTTGTAGTGTTGGCCATCTACTGCTAAGCATGGGGCCTGCCCTTAAATGTGGTTTGTATACCCAGTGAGATTCCATTGGAGAAAACTAATTTTTCACTTGTGAGTAGTTATCACTTTTGGCTTAGGAATGAGGACTTGTGTCTACTTCCACTGTCAGTTCTTGGACCACATCTGGTGCAATCTGTGGAGACCATGTGCATCCTTCCTCAGCCTCGGTGAGTTCTTGTGTGCAGTCCTGTGTTTAGAGAGACTTGTTTCCTTTTGACTTCTAATCCACACATTTTCCTTCTCATTCATACTCTGCCTCTCTTTTTTCCCTTTCTCCCATTCTAAATTGTTAATGTTCTAAGAATCTATAGACCACATTGTCTCAGTCGGAGCCTCAGTACCACCCTGAGCCTTACTGGGAACATAGCCAAGTATACAAATAGCTTTTACTGAATGTCAGTGCCAGGATTGCTATTGATGCTGTATGTACTGCCAGGCTGGAACAAAGTGAAACAGTCCTCTGAGTGGGGGATCAAGGAAAAGCAGAAAGAAGGTGCCAGAGACAGATATGGGAAGGCTGCAGGTCAATACCATGCCAGCAACCAGTGTAATTTACAACGCCTTTTTATACTATACAGTACCATGGGAAGCAAAGCCACAAGCTGACAGAAACAGTTGTTGAAATATACTTATGTCTGTTGCCATCCAAACGCCTCCCTGTTCTTTCCACCAAGGTCAATAGAATCTGAAGCCTTGAGCTGAGCCTTGAGCCTCAAGTGCACGTCTTCTTCTTGTACCAAACCTCAGCAGGCTGCCAACTGACCCCTGATCTGCCTTGGCTCTGACAGGCAAGGTCTTTTCTTTTCCTCCCTCTTTTTTTGTTTTGTTTTGTTGTTGATTTTTTTTTTAAACCTCTGCTTCAGAGAAGCGCCAAACACCCAGCTCCTGACAGCATTACTTGTATTACCTAAGTCAGTTTACCCCCTAGTAATTGTGAGACACGTAAATCCAGGGAAAGTCAACTCACCATTAAGACTGACAAAAAAAAAATCAAACAAGCATGGAAAATATGAAAAAAAAAAAAAGGAAACCATCTATACATACAAAACACAACAAAGAAGCACTCCCTCTGTCTTTGTCTGTCTGCCTCTCTCTCTCTCTCTCTCTCTCTCTCTCTCTCTCTCTCTCTCTCACACACACACACACACACACACTCTCTCTCTCTCTCACTCACACACACACACATACACACACTCTCTCTCTCTCTCTCTCTCTCTCTCTCTCACACACACACACACACACACACACACACACGGAAATAAGCCACTGTGACAAAGACTAAGCAATATTGGTACAAAAATGGACAGATGTAATTCAATAAAGGGCCCAGATACAAAACCCAACACTCACAGCTTGCTGAGCTTAGAGAAGTCCATATTCTCAGCATTGTTGGTGGGCCTCTAGCAACTAAAGGCCTCAGGTCTGTGGCTTTCAATCTTCCTGACTCTGCGACCCTATAATACATACAGTTCCTCATGTTGTTGTGACACAAACTATAAATTTACTGCATTGCTATTTTATAACTGTAATTTTGCTATCCTCATGAATAATAATTTAAATATATGATATGCAAGATGTCTGATATCCGACCCCTATGGCAATCTCAACCCACTGCTTGAGAACTTAAAGCAAAGTCTGAGATTTTCTGGAAAGATAGTTTCTGATTCCCTACTCTGTTGAGGAAATACCACCCAAGGTTGCAGTCTTCCCACCATGCAGGCTTCCAAATCAAATCTGCCAACAACTCTTTATCTGTTTCCCAGCTTCCCATCAGGCTCAGGTACGGACTTCAGCAAAATGGATATTGAATGTTAAATCCAACTGACAAGTTCCCCATAATCCTTTTTAAATAATGTTATCAGCCTAATCATATATGAACATTATACATTTCCTAATACCTTAGAAAAATAAGAGTTAATACCTATATGTTCATATATAGTGAACATATATGAATATATATATATCCTTTTTATGACCTTTTAGAATAAGTATAACAATGGCCAATGTAGAACACATTTTTGAATTCGTCATGTAATTTTATGGTCTTCTAGATACATATTTAAAATTATATATCTTTATAGTCATTACACAACAACTCATAAAGGTTTCTGCTATTTTAAATGCCTTTTTGTCACTTTCTCTCCTTAACATATAAAGTATTTATGTGTTCCTGCCAAAATCAGTGCCTTCATTCACATTACTACATTCTGACTGATTTGTCACCTATAAAACAATGAACACTCATTGAAAAGAAATCCTTTATTAGCATATGAGATACAGAATTTTTAGACACTGACATTAATAAGTGTTTATATTTTTCAAAAAATTCAGTGCTTCTAACTTTAATACCACTATGTTTTTGTTTAATTATCTACCTGACACCCATAACCTGGGGAGGGGGTTATTATGAATAAGTTATGCTCTGAGAGGTTGTATGCTTAAGAATATCCAGGTTCCTTTTGTGATTGAAGGTCTTCAAACATTTATTAGCAAAATTAAGATTTCAACACCAAATTTTGAAACTAATTTCCAACAGGAACAAATTTGGTTTAGTGGTTTAGAGATGGACTTCCTTTGGTAAAAGTATCTTTTATTCCCCCACTTCAATTGCATCTCAAAGGCTTACTGCTTCCCTTGGCTAACCTAAGTCTAGTTCCTGAAGCTTCTAGCTTCTGTACAGTCTTATCTAGGCCTGGAATGTTTCAGCCTCTGAAACTTAACTGCTGAATAAACTCACACTTTCTATTTTTTTCTGAACTCTGGCTGGCTAGTTCAACTCAGATGTTCTGGTTCAAACTCCTCTCCAAACTGACTGATTGCAACTGGCTTCTTTCAGCTTTTGACCGAAGTGTTCTTCTTCATCCCGTCCCGCAGGACCTAGTTATTCGGGGGAGTTGAGAAGGACCCGTCTGAAAGAGAAACGGGCGGGAAAGAAAAGCAGAGGCAAGCAAAAGGGGTGTCTTGTCAAGGCCTCTTTAATGAAAAGTTTAACTCTGGTTTTGAATACACTGTGAGAGGAAGTAGGGAGGGGCTGAGGGGGAATGCTAAAGGCACAGAAAGAGGAATGGTCATCTAGGGCGGATGCTGACTGCTGCTTGAAGCATCTAGCTGTTTTTCTGGAATGCTGGTTCTGCCTAGACAACCCCACGTGTTTGGCCAGGATAAGAACCAGTTGATCAGCCTTGTGTGAAGAAGGGGGTGGTTCAGCTGTAAACCGCAAGGTCAGTGGACTCTCAAGGTGAGAGCGGTTGAAAGTCTATTTTTCCACAGTTTGATCTCCTGCACTTCTTGGCCTCAGACTACCTTTGGCAGTATGTTCTAATCTTCTGGCTCCTTCTTCTTTTCTGGCTTGTTCTGTCTTTACCTAGGTATAGCTTGTTCTTTCTGCAATCTGTCCGTGATGATACAACCATCCCAGTAAAACTGTTCTCTCTCCTCTGCTCTCTCTGAAGTCACCTCTCTTTCCTCTTTGTTCTCATGAGAGTTGAGCATATCCTGTTCTGTCAACTCTTTGATTCATCACTGCTGCTCAATTAGACATTACTTTCAAACACAGGTGCTTGCTTCTACAAATTTTACTTTCAATGTTTGGGATTAAAGGTGTATACTTTAATCCACACCACAACTAGAAACAGGTTTTTCCATCAATTAATAGAATCTCAGGTTTCACAGTGTGATCAAATATCCTGCAACACTTTCTCCCCGAATTAACTAGGTCAAAAAGATAATCTCACTTTATAGATACTCACACAAACTTCTGGCTTCCTTGTCCTGTACAGCAGAGCTGGACACTACCCCCTGCAATAGTCAGTGTGCTTTTTTGAAAGATAAAGACTCTGAAAATAACTATCAGATGTTAGTTGCATATATTTAATCTGTAAACTATCCTATCACTATTCACTTTTCTAACTCTACCCTAAATCTCACTTAAAATAAGTTGCTCAAACAAATATACCAGTGCAATCTCCTACTATGATTTGGTAATTTTTTTTCAGACAGGTCGTTGGAAAGAAAGGTCTGTTGTAATTCTCTGTGTCTTCCCCTGCCCCCAGAGAAGGACTACTCTATAAATTGCATTGAATTCTTCAGGAATCATGCATTTCTTGGTCTTCTATAACATTAACTCCATGTTAAATATCAGTGATACTCATTAATTCATGAATATTGGCTGAAACAACACTATATCCTAAGGTTCTTGTTTAGTTAGTAGCTAGTTCTCTAATACGTAATTTACTCATTTAGTATTTGGTTTAGTTTTATGTTTCATAAATAAATATGATAAATTCTAGTTGGCCATAACTTGGCCTTGCCTTAGCAAGCCCCACTTAGATCAGGGCTGCTTTTTTGTATGTCCAGAACCTGTTCTTCAAGAGTAGGTATTTCTTATGGCAGTAGAGTTTAGGTAAAATAAATCAGAAAAGGATATTTTACCTTCCTCATGAGAAATGTTTACTCCCTCTGGGAGAAACCTTTACATGAAGAGATTCAACCCAAACAGTTTGATGTATTTCTTCTGACACTGTATATATGCCTACAGATGGACTTGCTTTATTAGACCATAGCATGTTCTGTCTATTATTTATACATGCATCCCATCAATTGTTTTTTTTTTCTCTTTCAAATTACAATTAAGTTTGGGCTTAATATATTGATATTATTTATTTAACTTATTTGTATTGTTACTTTTTGATATAGGGTTTCATGAGGCCTAGAACTTGTCATACTTGTATATGAGGATAGTCATGGAATTTTTTATCCTTCTCATCCTACCTTTCAAACCCTGGGATTACACAGGGATTACATGTGTGTTAGCACATCTGTTCATTTTAAAGATTACTTATATTATGAGGGTGGTGTGTGTGTGTGTGTGTGTGTGTGTGTGTGTGTGTGTCTTTAAGACATTACTTGGTGCTAGATTTTTTTTTTATTCATTTAGATCTAGAATACTAGAGGCATAATCTTATCATTAAGATAAATTTTATGATTACTGTGTAATTTACCCAAGATGTCATAAGGAGAGACCGCATTTTAATAGAATCCTCCCACTGCTGAGGGTGGTTTCCACCAGTAGGAAACTTGCAAACAACTTTGGGAGAAAACCTAACTACCAAGTTTTAAGAAAGTCATTCAGTTAAGGGATATAACACAAAATCATTGTTCATTGTGCCACTTTTTCTGTATATCTTTCTAAAAAGTCAACATTTATTGTTATTATTTTTTCTTTTATCTTCTTTTTGAAGCCTCCATAGAACCAAGGACCTCTCCTCCCACTGATGTCAGATAAGGCCATCCTCTGCTACATATGCAGCTGGAGCCATGGCTCCCTCCATGTGTACTCTTTGGTTGGTGGTTTAGTCTCTCGGAGCTCCGAGTGGTCCAGTTAGTTAATGTTGTTCTTCCTATGGGATTGCTATCCCCTTCAGCTCCTTCAGTCCTTCCTCTAGTTTTCCATTGGGGTCCCCTGGATTAGTCCAATGGTTGGCTGTGAGTATCTACATTAAGACAATTTGTTGCTGTGAATAGGCTACACGAACACACTGAATTTTGACATTAAGAAGCTTTATTAACCTTTAATCACAGTCAGTTTGGTGATATCCATGTCTCTTTAATTTTTATATAAACTTACAATATATTTTAACTTCAGTTTTGATGTTATCTGTTTTCCTACTTTAGAGAAATCTTTTGTTTTAGGATAAAAATCTCATTCTGTCAAATAAATTTTTTTCTCATATAAAAGCACTTTTCTCTTAACTTTTTCATCAAAAATATATTTCATCCAGACAATGAGTAACCATCAGACAGGGGAATGTAATAAGGGTCCTGGGAATTTTATTCTCCCCAGAATCCAGTGAAATACATGAAAACAGTGCTCATACAGACCTGTAGCATGGTGTAGGAAGTGGCTGCTGCCTCAGGCTCCACAACAAAGGAAGATTATTTTTGCCCTAATATATGTCAGGAGTATGAACTCTGTTTTAGTTGTCTTTCCAGCTGCTATGATAAAGTAGTCTGAGAAAATCAACATAGTAGAGGAAGAGTTTATTTTGCATGGCACTTCTAGGGTGCAGTTCAGCATGGCTAAGAACTCAAGGCAAGAGGAACTTGAAGGAGCTGGCTCACCACTGCCGGGACACAGAAAGTGATAAATGTCAGTACTGCTCAGCGCTCTCTCTCTCTCTCTCTCTCTCTCTCTCTCTCTCTCTCTCTCTCGCTCTTGCTCTCTCGATCTCTCGCTCTCTCTCTCTCTCTCTCTCTCTCTCTCTCTCTCGCTCTCTCTCTCTCCCTCCCCCTCCCCCTCCCTCTCTCCCTCTCCCTCTCCTCCTCCCTCTCCTCTTCCCCCTCCCCTTCCCTCCCTCCCTCCTCCATTTTTAAACCCAGGATTCCAGCCTAGGGAATGGTGCTGCCCATGTTAGGATTGTTTTCCCACCTGCCTTCCTGTCCCTCAACTAACTAATCAACAAAATCCCTCACAGACATGGCTAATCTGGAAAACCCCTCACAAGTGTAAATAGAGGCTTGTCTCCTAGAAGGTTATATTCTATCAAGTTGTTGACCACCACAAACTCTGAATTCAATTTGAAATTATTTTGGATTAGTAAGCGGCACCGTAAAAATATATGGTACTATAAAATCAGCTATAAAATCAGTGCAGCCAATTTGTGGTTGGAATTCATTTTTAGTGGGAAAGCTGGAGAGAAGATTGAGTTGAATCCTGATGCAAGGAGGATTTTGTTTGAAACTGGTTTTGATGAAAGGTAGTGTGCTATGGTTACAGTTCATTCTGAAATGTCTTGTGTTCATTTTATCATGGTCTGGAGAGAGTCGTGTTAGATTTAGGGTTGATAGACATTTTGAACTCAGCCTTTGGTTTTGAAGAAGTCGCCTAAATGTTGTACGTATCAGCAACCTTGTCTGTAAAATAGGTAGACTACAATGACTATACCTAGGTAAGATGACAGAAAAATCTGGCTACCAAGTGTGTGTGTGTGTGTGTGTGTATCTCAATGTAATATGGAAGAAGGGCTGTTTTTTCTTATAAGAACGTGTGACACAGATATAAAAAAACATGAATTAGGTGATGATGCATTGATCTCAAAGTCAAAAGAAAGCATAGTTTAGTCAATTAAAATATTACAGGAAATTCTCTAGAACCTTGTTTATCCTGTTGGCATGAGTACTTTTATGTGCTGCTGTTTCAGCTGCAACTCAATTTTAACTCTTTACATGTAAGTACTAATTCATGTAAATCCTAATTTATGCTTTTAAATTTTCTTTTAGGTTTTTAGGTATTGTGTTGTTTATCTGTAAAAAATATTTAATAAGATTGGGCAGGAAGTTGTAAAAGTATAAGGGGAGAGATTTGTCTTATATTCATTACTTCAGTTCTGCACAAAATTTCACCTTTCTAAAAACCTTTGGAGAATTTGAATCCTCTGAGGAAAACAACACAAGATTTACTGAGAAAAAAATCATAAAAGTTACAGCCATTAGACAAAATATTTTTCACTTTAAAAAATGTGCTATTTTTTCAAACACAACTGATTGTTAGTAAATAGAGTTGTCTTCTGTTTCCTCTCACCTCTAGTAATTGAAGTATAGTTCACACTAGACAATCAACAGACAGAACATCAGTCACATAAAAAATGCTGTAATCTGGGAGAGTTGTTAAGAAATAATGCTAAATACCTGTGAGAGAAGAGAGAAAGCTTAAACAAAGCATTCAAACAACAAGTGGGCACTCAGAAGCTTGCAAATATCTTGCATATTTTTGTCTATCCTTCAGTTATCTTGAAGCAGGCAGTTGATCATGAAGGAAGCTTTTACTTTCTGTTTAATGTTATTTTAGCCCTTGGCAAATTGCTATTAAGCAAAATGGAGCATCTAATTTCATATTTGATTGGCAGACAGAGTTTGTGATGTAATACATTTCCAAGAACAACACACAACACACCTTCGAGAACAAGAAAGCAAAATTCACTGTCATCCCCTACAACCCAATTCACAGGGCTCACAATCCTTTTCATTCCATTCCAACCAATTACTATCATCCAACCAAAGGCTCTTTTCCAAAGAAACTCACTAATAAAAGGGCTGAAATGATGGGAATGGTTTTAGTACAGGAACTTTTATGAACTTTATGAAGATTCACATTTTTGCAAATATCAAATGGTCTCACCTCCTAAGCTTGTTCAAGGATGAAACTTACAACAACCTCAGCCAACAAGAGGCATGGCATTTGATCCTCTGGATTTGCTGGTCCTGGGCAAGGCCTACCAGCGTTCTGTTCATAGAGGGGAGAATGTCTATGGAAGATTGTCATGAGTCAACTTAAGTAACTTAATAAAAAGCATCTCTAGGACTGGAAGATGGCCCAGTAGATGAAGCACTTGTCTTACTTAGGAGAGGTGTTGCAGGATTTTCCCTGCCCAATCACAATAGATCAGTGGGAGACCTGTGATTGGACAGGGAAAAGGGAGGTGGCATTAAGAGTCGAAGAGAGAGGAGCATCTCAGGGTAGGAGGACAAAAGAGATGGCTGCTGACCCGTACCTGCGTGGCGTTTTCCAGCCACAAGTAGCTATGATTTCACAAGGTTAGAAATATTAGGATTAAACTTTTATCATTAACAATTGGCTCTACAATTACTATGTTGACATCTTGTAAATTGTGATGTTATTGATATGTAAATCTGATTGGTTAATTAAGCTTTAAGAGTCTTGATTCTGCCAGGTAATTAGGTGTTGGGATGGCTGACCATGGGGTGTAGGGAGTGTTGCATGGTAGCAAGATGAAATCCCACCTTCCTCCCCAGAGATGGCTAACAGAGAGATCGCCAAATAAGATCGCCTGGCAGGAGCCCTGTAGCCCTACAGGGCTGGAGAATTGTCAGGCCAATAGAATGAGATTACCCATCGGGAGCCCAGTGGCCAGTTGATTGCCAGCACTAGTGTGGGAATGTACCAGTTCAGTTTTTAATATTTCCTGCAACAATGAGGATCTGAGTTGGGATTCCCAGAGCCCAAGTTAAAAAATCAAGCACCTTGGCACCTGCTTATATTCAAAGCCACAGTGAAATGGAGAGCTGATACCTGTAAACTTGATAGTTAGCTAGTCTAGCCTACTTGGAAAAGTTCTGGACCAGTGAGAAATGCTGTGTCAAAAGGAAGGCAGAAGTGCCCAAGGAATGAATGAAAGCTACAGTTGTTCTCTGACCCCTGCATACACATATACACATGCATACATCTACCTGCACACACATGAATACTATACACCTGAA
Source organism: Apodemus sylvaticus (assembly GCF_947179515.1). NCBI lineage: Eukaryota > Metazoa > Chordata > Mammalia > Rodentia > Muridae > Apodemus > Apodemus sylvaticus. The sequence continues at coordinate 42,563,277 of NC_067489.1, forward strand.
AACACACAAACTCACACACAGTCTCTCTCTCTCTCTCTCTCTCTCTCTCTCTCTCTCTCTCTCTCTCTCTCACACACACACACACACACACACACACACACACGAAGTCACCACTATATATTCTTTTGTAGATACAAAGGATATTGAAGGATGGCTTCTAACAATTCAAGAGAAGGTAAAAGCTAACTTCATGTTACTTAATATTATCATTTTCTCCTACACAAATGAGTACTGAATTACAAAAGCATGTTTAACATTACTTTAACAAGCTTAAGAACCTTTTATTTGCAGGTCTAGGGATCAAACCCAAGGAAAGGGAGAAAACAGTCTACACTATACTGCATTCCAAACCCTAAAAGCATTTGAAGACAACTTAATCTAACTTATTCTTGTATGATTCCCTTTAGCTCTGTACTGGTTGGGTTTGCGTGTCAACTTGACACAAGCTGGAGTTATCACAGAGAAAGGAGCTTCAGTTGTGGGGAAGTGTTTCCATGAGATCTAGCTGTAAGGCATTTTCTCAATTAGTGATCAAGGGTGGGAGGGCCCATTGTGGGCGATATCAACCCTGGGGTGGTAGTCTTGGGTTCTATAAAAAAGCAAGCTAAGCAAGCCAGGGTGAGAAAGCCAGTAAACAGCACCTTCCATGGCCTCTATGTCAGCTTCTGCCTCCACGTTCCTGTCCTGTGTGAGTTTCTGCCCTAACTTCCGTTGATGATGAACAGCAATATGGAAGTATAAGTTGAATAACCCTTTCCGCCTCAACTTGCTTCTTGGTCATGATATTCTGTGCAGGAATAGAACCCCTGACTAAGACAAGCTTTTAAAAATAAAACTTACACAGCTTATAATCTATTCCTATTTTTGATATTATCACTTATCCCATTAGCATTACCATGAGGGAGATTTCAGAGGAAATAGCCTTGGGAAGTGGGGAGCCCAAGAATTGTATCCTAGATAATTCAACAGTTTTATACATCGACTTTCTGCCCTCTAGCTGCCCCAGTAATGTGCTTTTTAGGGAAATGCTGTGTCATAGTGATTCACCTCTTTGAATACTAATCTAGGAGTCATTTTTCTTTTTCTTTCTTTTTTTATTTATTTATTTTCTATATTCTTTGTTTACATTTTAAAAGCTTTCCCCTTTCCCAGTCCCCCCACCCATATGTCCCATAAGTCCTCTTCTCTCCATCCATTCTCCTATCTTTCCCCCTCCCTTTTCTCTGTCCTGGTACTTCCCTACAATGCTGGATCAAGCCTTTCCAGGATTAGGGCCCTCTTCTTCCTTCTTCATGGGAATCACTTGATATGCTAATTGTATCTTCAGTATTCAGAACTTCAGGGCTAATTAATATCCACTTATCAATGATTGCATTCCATGTGTATTCTTTTGTGATTGTGTTACCTTGCTTAGAATGATATTTTCCAGTTCCATCCATTTGCCTAAAAAATTCATGAATTCATTGTTTTTAATTGCTGAATAGTACTCCATTGTGTATATATACCACATTTTCTGTATCCATTCCTCCATTGAGAGATATCTGGGTTCTTTCCAGCTTCTGGCTATTATAAATAAGGCTGCTATGGACATAGTGGAGCATGTGTCCTTATTGCATGCAGGGGAATCCTCTGGGTATATGCCCATGAGGTATAGCAGGGTCCTCCAGAAGTGTCATGTCCAGTTTTCTTAGGAGCCACCAGACTGACTTCCAGAGTGGTTGTGCCATCTTATAATCCCACCAGCAGTGAAGGAGTGTTGCTCTTTCTCCACATCCTCGCCAACACCTGCAGTCTCCTGAGTTTTTAACCTTAGCCATTCTGACTGGTGTGAGGTGAAATCTCAGAGTTGTTTTGATTTGCATTTCCCTAATGGCTAATGATGTTGAGTTTTCTTAAGGTGCTTCTCAGCCATCCGAATTTCTTCAGGTGAAAATTCTTTGTTTAGGTCTGTACCCCATTTTTTAATAGGGTTATTTGGTTCCCTGGGGTCTAACTTCTTGAGTTTTTTGTATATATTGGATATTAGCCCTCTATCGGATGTAGGGTTGGTGAAGATCTTTTCCCAATTTGTTGGTTGCCATTTTGTCTTTTTGATGGTATCCTTTGCCATACAGAAACTTTGTAATTTTATGAGATCCCATTTGTCAATTCTTGATCTTAGAGCAATTGGTGTTCTGTTCAGGAACTTTCCCCCTGTGCCTATGTCCTCAAGGGTTTTCTCCCCGTATCTTTTCTATTAGTTTCAGTGTGTCTGGTTTTATGTGGAGGTCCTTGATCCACCTGGAGTTGAGCTTAGTACAAGGAGATAAGAATGGATCAATTCGCATTCTCCTGCATGCTGACCACCAGTTGAGCCAGCACTATTTGTTGAAAAGGCTATCTTTTTTCCACTGGATGTTTTCTGCTCCTTTGTCGAAGATCACATGACCATAGGTGTGTGGATTCATTTCTGGGTCTTCAATTCTATTCCATTGGTCCACTTGCCTGTCCCTGTGCAAATACCATGCAGTTTTTAACACTATTGCTCTGTAGTATTGCTTGAGGTCTGGGAGACTAATTCCCCCAGAAGTTCTTTTACTGCTGAGAATAGTTTTAGCTATCCTGGGTTTTTTGTTATTCCAGATAAATTTGAGAATTGCTTTTTCTAACTCTGAAGAACTGAGTTGGAATTTTGATGGGGATTGCATTGAATCTGTATATTGCTTTTGGCAAGATGGCCATTTTAACTATATTAATCCTGACAATCCACAAGCATGGTAGATTTTTCCATTTTCTGAGGTCTTCTTCAATTTCCTTCTTCAGAGACCTGAAGTTCTTGTCGTAAAGATCTTTCACTTGTTTGGTTAGAGTCACATCAAGATACTTTATATTGTTTGTGGCTATTGTGAAGGGTGTCATTTCCCTAACTTCTTTCTCAGCCTGCTTATCCTTTGAGTATAGGAAGGCAACTGATTTGCTTGAGTTGATTTTATAACCCACCACTTTGCTGAAGTTGTTTATCAGCTGTAGGAGTTCTCTGGTGGAGTTTTTTGGGTCACTTAAGTATACTATCATGTCTTCTGCAAATAGTGATAATTTGAATTCTTCCTTTCCAATTTGTATTTATTTGACCTCCTTATGTTGTCTAATTGCTCTAGCTAGAACTTCAAGTACTATATTGAAAAGATATGGAGAGAGAGGGCAGCCTTGTCTAGTCCCTGACTTTAGTGGGATTGCTTCAAGTTTCTCTCCATTTAGTTTGATGTTGGGAACCGGTTTGCTGTATATTGCTTTAATTATGTTTAGGTATGGGCCTTGAATTCCTGTCCTTTCCAAGACTTTTAGCATGAAAGGATGCTGAATTTTGTCAAATGCTTTTTCAGCATCTAATGAAATGATCATATGGATTTTTTTCTTTGAGTTTTGTTTGTGTAGTGGATTGCATTGATGGATATCTGTATATTGAACCATCCCTGCATCCCCGGGATGAAGCCCACTTGATCGTGGTGATGATCATTTTGATGTATTCTTGGATTCGGTTGGCAAGAATTTTATTGAGTATTTTTGCATCGATATTCATAAGGGAAATTGGCCTGAAGTTCTCTTTCTTTGTTGTATCTTTGTGTGGTTTTGGTATCAGTGGAATTGTGGCTTCGTAGAATGAGTTGGGTAGTGTTCCTTCTGTTTCTATTTTGTGGAACAGTTTGAAAAGTATTGGTGTTAGGTCTTCTTTGAAGGTCTGATAGAATTCTGCACTGAAGCCATGTCGTCCCGTGCTTTTTTTGGTTGAGAGACTTTCTATGACCCCTTCTATTTCTTTAGGGGTTATGGGACTGTTTAGATGATCTAATTGATCCTGATTTATTTTTGGTGTTTGGTATCTGTCTAGGAAATTGTCTATTTCCTCCAGATTCTCCAATTGTGTTGAGTATAGGCTTTGGTAGTAAGATCTGATGATTTTTTGAATTTCCTCAGTTTCTGTTGTTCTATCTCCCTTTTCATTTCTAAGTTTGTTAATCTGGATACTGTCTCTGTGCCCTTTGGTTAGTCTGGCTAAAGGTTTATCTATCTTGTTGATTTTCTCAAAGAACCAGCTCCTGGTTTTATTGATTCTTTGTTCTCTTAGTTTCTACTTGATTGATTTCAGCCCTGAGTTTGATGATTTCCTGCCTTCAACTCCTCCTGGAAAAAACTTTCTTTTTGCTCCAGGGCTTTCAGGTGTATCACTAAACTGCTAGTGTATTCTCTCTCCATTTTCTTTTTGGAGGCACTCAGGGCTATGAATTTTCCTCTTAGCACTGCTTTCATTGTGTCCCATAGATTTGGGTATGTTGTGCCTTCATTTTCATTAAATTCTAAAAAGTCTTTGATTTCTTTCTTTATTTCTTCCTTGACCAAGGTGTCATTGAGTAGAGTATTGTTCAGTTTCCATGTGTATGTGGACTTTCTGTTGTTTTTGTTGCTATTGAAGACCACTTTTACTCCATAGTTATCTGATAGGAGGCATGGTATTATTTCGATCTTCTTATATTTGTTGAGGTCTGTCTTGTGACCAATTATATGATCGATTTTGGAGAAGGTACCATGAGGTGCTGAGAAAAAGGTATATTCTTTTGCTTTAGAGTGAAATGTTCTCTCTATATATATCTGTTAACTCTAATTGGTCTAAAGCTTCAATTAGTTTCACCATGTCCCTGTTTAGTTTCTGTTTTCCTGAATGGTCCATTGATGAAAGTGCAGTGTTGAAGTCACCTACAAGTATTGTGTTAGGTGCAATGTGTGCTTTGAGCTTTAGTAAAGTTTCTTTTATGAATCAGGGTGCCTTTGCATTTAGAGCATAGATGGTCAGGATTGAGAGTTCTTCTTGGTGTGTTTTTCCTTTGACCAGCAAGAAGTGTCCCTCAGTGTCTCTTTTGATGACTTTAGGTTGAAAGTCAACTTTATCTGATACTAGAATGGCTACTCCAGCTTGTTTCCTGAGACCATTTGCTTGTAAAATTGTCTTCCAGCCTTTTATTTTAAGGTAGTGTTTGTCTTTGACACTGAGGTGTGTTTCCTGTATGCAGCAAAATGTAAGATCCTGTTTACGTATCCAGTCCATTAGTCTATGTCTTTTTATTGGGAAATTGAGTCCATTGATGTTAAGAGATATTAAGGAATAGTGATTATTACTGCCTGTCATTTTTGATGTTATCTTTTATATTTGATTAGTTATCTTCTTTTGGGTTTGATGAAAGAAGGTTACTATTTTGCATTTTCCAGGGTGAAGTTTCCCTCATTGTATTGGTGTTTTCCTCCTATTATCCTTTGTAGGGCTGGGTTTGTGGAAAGATTTTGGGTGAACTTGGTTTTGTCGTGGAATATCTTGGTTTCTCCTTCTATGGTGATTGAGAGTTTTGCTGGGTATAGTAGTTTTGGCTGGTATTTGTGTTCACTTAGAGTCTGCATGAGATCTGCCCAGGATCTTCTTGCTTTCATAGTCTCTGGTGAGAAGTCTGGTGTGATTTTGATAGGTCTTCCTTTATATATTACTTGGCCTCTTTCTCTTACTGCCTTTAATATTCTTTCTTTGTTTAGTACATTTGGGGTTTTGATTATTATGTGATGGGATGTATTTCTGTTCTGGTCCAGTCTGTTTGGAATTCTGTAGGCTTCTTATATATTCATGGGCATCTCTCTCTTTAGGTTAGGGAAGTTTTCTTCCATAATTTTATTGAAGATATTTGCTGGCCCTTTAAGTTGTAAATCTTCACTCTCATCCATGCCTGTAATCCTTAGGTTTGGTCTTCTCATTGTGTCCTGGATTTCCTGGATATTTTGGGTTACAAGCTTTTTGCATTTTGCATTTTCTTTAACTGTTGAGTCCATGGTTTCTATGGAATCTTCAGCATCTGAGATTTTTTCTTCTATCTCTTGTATTCTGTTGTTGATATTTGCATCTCTGTCCCCTGATTTCTTCCCAAGGCTTTCTATCTCCAAAGTTGTCTCCCTTTGAGTTTTCTTAGTTGTTTCTACTTCTGATTTTAGATCCTGGATGGTTTTGCTTAGCTCCTTCACTTGCTTGTTTGTGCTTTCCTGTAATTCTTTAAGAGATTTTTGTGTTTCCTCTTTCATGACCTCAGCCTGTTGACCAAAGTTCTCCTGTATTTCTTTAAGTGTTCTTTGCGTTTTCTCATTGTTGGCTTTTGTATTCTCCTGGATTTCTTTCAATGATTTTTGTGTTTCCCTTGCAAGGGCTTCTAACTTTTGATCCATGTTCTCCTGAATTTCTTTAAGTATGTCCTTCATGTGTTCCTGTACCAGCATCATGACCAGTGATTTTAAATCCAAATCTTGTTTTACTGGTGTGTTGGGGTATCCAGGACATGCTGGTAGAGGAGAATTGGGTTCAGATGTTGCCATATTGCCTTGAATTCTGTTAGTGATGTTCCTGCGTTTGCCTTTTGCCATCTAGTTCTCACTGGTATTAGTTGGTCTTGTCAGTGCTGGACTCACCAGTGCAAGCTGCCCCTTCCCAGTTGGCCTCTGGTGCACAGCTTACCTCCTGCACTGCCTGTAGACAGGGTGCTGCTGCCCAGGCTGTTCAGATCCCGAAGCAGGCACCCGAAGGCTTCCGCTGGGGCCCGCTGGATTCACTGGAGCACTCCGACTTCTCCCCGTTGGCCGCCTGGAAGCCCCTCTAGCCTCTTGCAGGACCTGTAGATGTGTTGCTGCAGTCCAGGCTGATCTGGATCCGGAAGGGGAGAGAGTTGAGCTGAGGGCTCCTGCCTGAGGCCTCAGGACTGGGACCCAAGCTCTGGGCAGCAGGAACAAGCCGCACTGCGAGCTCCCAGACTGCCTCTGAGTGCACACTGGGTCTCCCACACTTCCTGGAGACTGAGTGCTGTGGCCCTGGCCATTCAGATCCCAAAGCAGGCACCCAAAGGCTCCCGCTGGGGCCCACTGGATTCACCGGAGCACACTGACTTCTCCTGGCTGGCCGCCCGGAAGCCCCTCTAGCCTCTTGCAAGACCTGTAGATGTGGTGTTGCCTCCCAGGCTGATCTGGATCCGGAAGTGGAGAGAGTTGAGCTGAGGGCTCCAGCCAGAGGCCTCAGGACTGGGACCCAAGCTCTGGGCAGCAGGAACAAGCCGCACTGTGAGCTCCCAGACTGCCTCTGGGTGCACACTGGGTCTCCTGTACTTCCTGGAGACCAAGCGCTGTGGCCCTGGCCATTCAGATCCCAAAGCAGGCACCCGAAGGCTCCCGCTGGGGCCGGCTGGACTCACCAGAGCACACTGACTTCTCCCCGCAGGCCGCCCGGAACATTTCTTTTCTTTTTAATTTGTTTTATTTAGTTTCCATTTAGTGAACTGCTGTTTATTAAATGCTGTTTTAAACTTCACAGTCCTTTTTCAGGCCTTTATTCACAGTCTTTGAGTTCCTTGAATGTATTCATGTCTGATATTTTGAAGTTCCTATCTGATGCTTCAGTTATATCACTTTTCTAGAGAAGTGTTTAAGGGGATTGCTGGTTTCTAGAGGAGGTATATTGTTTGGAAAGTTCATTATTTTATGTTGGCTGTATGGATGGGCTCAAAGCATCCAGAGTCTACGTGTTAATATCCAAACTTCCCTTTGATGGGTGGGTATTCAGGTATTTCCTTTAGTAATCCCAACATGTCAATTTGCTATCAGCTAAATGGTACTTGATTTTCACTGTGGGGCCACGCTGGATTTCTATATTCAGAGTCTTCGTCACTTCTAATGAGTGTAGGAGGTAGGATGATTGATATTGGAGAAGACATATAGGGAGAAAACTGCCTTGTATATCTCTAACTGGGGTTCTGGGTTAGTGTCCATGCTATGCTGGAGACCAGCAGCAGAAAGAAGGAAGAAGAAACAAGTTACTCGAGAGTCTAGAGATGGTGGTCTGGCTCTCAGAGTTCCTGAGTTTAGACTCTAGATTTGCAGACAAAATTTCCCTGGTTGGTGCTGTAGGTGGGGTTTTGTGTAGTGAGCAGTTGGTGACAAGGAAAATGGACTCTCCCTACCTGTTTCTTAGTAGGGTTTGGGAAATACCTCCACATAGACCCAGGCCCCACTAATGGGTGGTGTGGTGGCTGACAGTAGGGACATTGCACACTGGATCTATAATTGCCTATTCAAAGTTCTGATTTGAATTCAGGGTTCTATAACCAAGTTACCCCATATCAGCATTGTAGGGTGGATGGCTGATAGGGGAGCAGGCATGGAGATGAAACTGTCTCTAGAGGTCTCTAGCCAGGCTTCTGAGTGTGACTCACAAGATCTAGTGCCTATTGGTGAGTAGGATGGCTAACAGTAGAGGGTATAAAAGGAACTCTAGAATTTCCTACAGGAGATTATGGTTTGCAATGCAGGTTAAGACTTCAAACATTTACAAATCACCCTGATTGTTAGGTGGATTATTTTACTCTTTTATTTTTAAGCATTGATGTATTCTTCAGTAAATTCTGTAGTTTTGAGGAAGTTTGCACAGTATCTTTTGTTTAAAGTGATCTGTATATGGTTATAAGAACTTAAACAATCTTTAAAAAAAACCACAAAATAATCACATGCTTCACATATTTTGTACTAATGGAGTCACATTGGCTACTTTTAATATATATCCTTAGTTACTTAATATTTTTTCTTTTAACATATAGTGATTATCATTAACCTGTATACTACCACTTAATAATCACACTATTATATATTTGTCTATATATTTATTTTAACCAGTGAAATTTATATGTCCATATTCAAGTATAGTGTTGATGAATTTTATCTACTTTTGTTGTCTGAAAAAAACGTTCACATGTTTTGTTTGTTACAAGATTCTTTTCCTGTTATAGCTTTATTGAATAGCATATTATTCCCAGTTTCTTCCCACTAAAGTCACTCAGTTTATATTTAAAAGTTTGATAATAATCTTATGGAGTTCCATAGTATATAATGAGTTGCTTTTCTTGTATTAATTTCAAAATTCAGTGTCTTTGACCTTTGAAAATATAGCTATAATGTGTGTTAGTCTAAAGCATTTTAGTAGATATCTTAATTTTTTCTTTTATTTAGAGTAGTTATATGGTGTGTATGTGTATGTGTTTGTTTCTCTATATGTTCATATATAACTACATGAATAACACACAGATGTGAGAAGTCAGACTTTGAAGCATTTATGGGTGTAGTGGCTATTCCTGGTTGTCAACTTGACTATATCTGGAACGAACTACAGTCTAGAATTGGAAGGCTCACCTATGATCCTAATTTGGAGGCTCAGAGATATAAGTTTCTGACTTGGATCTTGGCATGAAGACCTTGAAGCATAGTGGCTAAGACAAGGAGATCTCCGAGTTCAAGATCATTTGGGATTAAAGGCATGGATGCACACACTTTTAATCCGGGCCACACCCTCTGCTGGAGACCGACAGCCTTTAATCTGGGCTACACCCTCTGCTGGAGATATATAAAGACATTGGAAGAAGGAAGACTATCTCTCACTCTTCCTTGCCTGCTTGCCTCGTGGGACTGAGAAACTGCTAGATCCTTGTCTTCCATCCACAGCTGCTGCTGACCATTGTTGGGGAGTTGGACTATAGACTGTAAGTCATTGACAAATTCCCTAACTATATAAAGACTATCCAATCGTTCTGTGACTCTAGAGACCCCAAACTAATACAATGGGACAGGGTACCTTTGTTCACTATTGCTTAATGCAGGCTAGGTGGGCCTGAAACTTTTGAGGAGTCTCTTGTCCCTGCTTTCCATCTCTTTTCAGGAGTACCTAGAATGCAGATCCGTGTCACTTTGCCTGCATTTCTATAGGTTCTGAGGATCCAGAGTAGGTCCTCAAATTTGAGCAGCTGGTAATTTACATCCTGACACATCTCCCCAGTGAATGAATGTTCAACTTGAAAGTTGACCAGTAGGCCAAATACCACATAGCATTAATATCTAATGCTTAGCATAAAGATACGACTACCAAAAGCTGGGAAGAGTAAATTTCATCCATAGGTTTTATAGTGATTATTGGTTATTATTTAAAATAATTCTCCCCAAATTCATGGCACCAAGTCATTTGTATATATGACTTCATCATCAGTGAACCAGGAATTTGGGCACAGCCTTGCTGGTTTTTTTTTTTTTTTCTTTTGGACCTCACTAGGCAATAAATGGGGTATTGTTCAAAAAATGGACTTATATGGTGGTGCAACAGTGGAGCAAACTCACTTTGTCACCATTCTGTATTTCTATCATGAAAGATCTATCTTCTGTTAGAAGTAGCTGGAGACTCCAGCTTCCTATTGCCTCTTGTCTTGGAGCCCCCAAGGTAGTGTCTTTGCTACCTTGAAACATCACTTGAATATATTCAAAATGAAGCTTAGAAGACTTTACAATGTAACAACTAACACTCCTCTGAATGACCCAATGGGGTTAATTACAACTGTTAATGTACTCTGTCCTATATCCTTTAATAGATATTTTTAATGAATTTAGTCCTTTCTTTTAAATTTAAACTTTAGTTTGAAAACTTGCTGTGGGAGTTAATGCAGATTTCCATTTGTCGAGTTTATAATTTCTGGAGGAAATCAATACATTTACTGTATGTTATTTTTTATTTTCAGGGACATGAGTGGCTTATAAAAACATAAGCACCACACATACCACTTTGCAAAGAAGTTCAAGGGTTCCTTCAACATATTCTAGTTAAGTTTTACACATGCTGCTCCAAAGGCAGAAAGAAAGATGTCTGTCTCTCACTGGGCTAGTGGCCTTGTCATTTGTATCAGATCAGAAACAGAAGAATTAACATTGAATGAGCTCATTATGTGCTAGATAAAGTTTAATAGGTCACCTGTAATGTAGTTATCAAATTAACAAAATACTCTTGCCAAAGCCTGTCATTGGCAAAAGTAAGTCATTTACAAAAACCATATTCAAGAATAAGGAAAATGGAGAGGATAATGCATGAGAGAAACCTATGGTGCTACATACGTGAGAAGATGACATGAAGATTCTTATTATTATGAATGCTAACTTAAAAAACTTTATCAAGTAGCAAGTTTACATGTTTACTAATGTGACAGTAACATGAAATGAGTATTACAAAACACAAATACAATATCCATTAGCATATACAAACAAGTTAGTGTTGCACATTAGCTAGTTAAAGCCTCATGCTTTCTTTCTTTCACTTTAAAATCTAATGTGTTGGTCTATATTTACCTAGAGGATACTTTGTGCCAGCTTTCCCACCCTACCTCATACCTAAGCTTTCCATTCCTCCTCCAGAGTCTAGTTTAATAAACAGCACTCTTGGTTACCTCAGCAATGCCTTTTCTGCACTACCTGATTTATCTAGGGTCTCGCAACCAGTATGCAAGCCCAGCACGGGGTTCCCTGCCTTCACTGAAGAGGAGCTCTAGTCTCAGGCCATTATTCTGCTTTCCTATGACACCCAAAATGTGAGATTCCCCCATGTCATATTCAACTTCTCCACTCAAACCTATATACCAGCATATTTTCATCTTAGAGTGGGAAGTACATTTTCTGTACTATCTTAGTTCCTTCTGTCTACCTGACCACATTCCATCAAGCCTTTTCCAACATCGAGATCAAATCTGCCACCACATCTTGTCTTCTCCTCTCCCCTGTGCCATGATTCCTAAACTCAGAACTAACAAATGAGGTCCATACAGTCAGATCTCACCACAGTAATACCAACAAGATGGATGATTCAGCCGATGTCTTCTCTTCATCACCTCTAGTCCAGTAGAAATGCTTGCTAATGCAAATGCCCTCAACAAACTCAAGAATTAAAGGAACACAAACTTCCTCAAAGCGATCAAGGGGTTCAACAAGCACATAAAGAACAGTTCCTGGTATTCTCCATCCCCCTCTGACTCCTGCAATCTTACCAGGAGAACATGGTTCATGAATCAACTAAGCGGGGCTCACCTGAGCTTACAGAAACCAAAGCAGCCAGCACAGGGCCTGCATATATCTGTACCAGGTCCACTGCATATAAGTTATACTTGTTGGTTTGGTGTTTTCTGGATCTCTGAAGAGTGGGAGTGTGTGTATCTCTGACTCTATAACCTGCTTTTGAGACTCTTTCCTCATGTTGAGCTGCCTTGTCTTACCATATCTCATTTTGCGCTGTTTGGCTGTCATTTCTTAGACGCCTGCTCTTTTATGAAAGGGAACTTGAAGGGGAATGGAAGTGAAGGAGAGGGGCAGTGGGAGCATGGGGAAGGGGGAGATAGTGGAAACTGTGGTGGAATTGTATAATATTATAAAAGAATCTGTATTCCAATTTAAAAAGAACAGCTTAATGTGACTGAGGAAAAAAAAAAGCTCAAGGAGAATAAATTTCTAAGAAATATCCAAGAAAGCATAAACATAAGGCTGAGAGAAATGACTAAATCAACCCACTTCTAACTGAAGTTAGAATTCATCAGAACACAGAAACATTGAAGAGGACTTGAACACGGAACTGAAAAACCCAAAATGCCAATGAGTAAACGTAAAAGGTGATGTCACAATTAGAATGGATCAAGCAGAGTACTGATTAGCTGATCTCAAAAATAAAATAGAGGATTTAGACCAAACAAAGCATGTGCGCACGCAAACACACACAGACATACATACACACACACACATAAACAGGGGGGGGGGGAAGGAGGAAGAGGAGGGAGAGAATATAGGAAATGTGGGATACCACAAATGAACCAAACCTTCAAGTTAGAGGTATAGAAATGAGAGAGGATACCAAGCCAATGGCACAACTCAGATCATCAACAAGACCATAGAAGAAAATGACCATAGAATAAAATGTGCCTAATCTCAGAAAAGACATACCTGTACATTTATAAGATTCACACAGAACAATAAATAGACAAGACCAGGAAAGAAAATCCCATAATATATAATAAAGAAAACACTAGGCATATACAGGAAGGAAAGTGTACTGAAAGCTGCACTGGAAATGTTGTCACAACTAAAAGAAAATCCAATAGAATAACAGTAGATTTCTCAATGAAAGCTTTCCAAGTTCTAAATATAATAGTCAACCTAAAACAATATGCTCAGCAAACTATCTGTCAGGAGTTAAAGAGAAAGAAAAATTTTGCACAGAATAAACAGCCTAAAATTTTATTTACAACAAAACAAACCTGCATCAGTCAGGGTTCTCTAGAGAGAGAATTTTAAGAATGAATCTAACTATCATTTAATATGTTCATCATATGTATGTATGTATGTATATATATATATATATATATATATATAAAATCTATACATTTCTGTTCTTTGTTCTCATGTTTTGTTGTATTCTCTCTCTCTCTCTCTCTCTCTCTCTCTCTCTCTCTCTCTCTCTCTCTCTCTCTCTCTCTCTCTGTGTGTGTGTGTGTGTGTGTGTGTGTGTTAGGAATTGCTGGACTATGTTGGCCACAGCCTATAAGCCATTCTAATACATATCCCCATCTCTCACACTTTTACACTTATAAGCAGTCCAGCTAGCTAAGCTAGTTCAACAATGTCTATGTAGCAATGGAAAGCCCGAGAATTCAATAGTTATTCAGTCCACGAGGCAGTATATTCCAGAATCCTGAAGAAGTAGGCTTTAATGATAATGAAAGAATGGACTTCCCAGCAAAAGGGAGAGCAACCAAGCAAAGAGCAAGAGATGTTCTTTAGATAGGAAACCCCCTGAAGGTGTGGCCCAAATGAAACCTGAATTTTCCCATCTCCAAAGATCGTAATTAAAATGGTTCTTCCCACTTCATATTATTTGATTAAGAAAACAACCTCTCAAAGGTGTACCCAGACTCTTGGGTTTTAGTTAATTCTACGTGTAATTAAGTTGACAACCAACTATTTTGTGAATAGCCATTACAAAATGTAAGGAAATTGCAGCAAGCATTATTTGGGGATGAAGAGCGGAAGAGACATGGCATAAAGACTTTAGAAAGAAATATAAAGCCATAATAATTTAAGCACAAATTACCACTGAGGACACAAACAATGACAAAATTCTACAAAGTAACTACAACATCCTACAATACAACTACAGAATTCTACAATCACAACTAAACCACCTGTTTCCATAATTTTAAATAGCAATTGTCTCAATTCTCAGATCACTAAAAACAGGATGACTGAATGAGTCAAAAACATCCATTTATCTACTGCCTACAAGAAACAAATCTCAGTTTACAAGCCAGGTACTATGTTAACGTAAAACGATGGACAAACTTACTCTACTCAAACAAGACCAGAAAAAAAGCTGGTATTAATATCCAAATATCCAGCAAAATAAATTTGAAATTATAAATGATCTGAAGAGATTAAAAAAAGGAACAGTTCTTTTAATCAAGGAAACAATCAAGAAAACAGTACTATCCTAAACATATATGCACCATACTCGGGGATGTCCAGTTTTACACACACACACACACATGCACACACACATAATCTACTACCTAAATTAAAGATATAGATTAACATTGTAAGTTAAAAGTAAGTGACTTCAATGTACAACTTTCTCCAAATGACAGGTTTTGAGCAAGACATAAACACAGAATCATCAAGATTAATTGACAACCTACAGCAAACAAATTTAACATATATTTACAGAATTTTCTACCCAAACACCGAAGAATGAACATTCTACTCAGCAGCATATGGAGCATTTTCTAAAACAGACCACATTCTGGAATACAAAATAAGTTGGTACAAATTCAAAAGGATTAAAATTTCACCCTGTATACTATCTGATCACAATGAAATAAAACCTTAAATTAACAGCAAGAAATTTTAGTAAATACATAAGCCCATGGAGATTAAACAACTCATTATTAAACAAAGAAGAAATTAAGACAGAACTAAAAGCCTTCTTGAACTAAATGACAACAGAACACAACAAAACCTCTGGTACATAACTTTAAATACCCACACTTTAAAAAAGAAATCAGAAAGAACACAAATAAATAGCTTAATGATTCAACTCAGAACTGTAGAAAATCAAGACTAAACCATCCAAACCCTGTCAATGGCAAGAACTAATAAGTATCAGAGCAAAAATTAGTAAAATATGACCAAAGAAAAAATTAAAAAGTCAGCAAATCTAAGAGCTGTTTCTTTGAGAAGATAAACAAAATTGGCAAACATTTATACCAACTAACCAAAACAACAAAAGGAAAGACCCAAATTAGGAAAATCAGAAATGAACAGTGAAACATTACAATAGACACCAAAGAAATTCAGAATATTATAAGTGAATATTTTTAAAAATCTATACTCCATCTATCTGGAAAACCTAAATTAAATGGATAAATTTATAGATTTTTTCATCCCTCGACCAACAAAAACACAAGAAGTCAACAGTGTAAACAGACCCATGACCAATGAGGTCTAGCTAAAAATAACTTAATCCAGAACAGATGGATTTCTAGCAAATTCTATAAGCAATTCAGAGATCTATAGTAAGCTCTGAAACTATGCAAAATATATAAACAGAAAGAACATGCCCAAACTCCTATGAAACCATTATCACTCTAAAACAGAAAAGAAGTCAAGACACAATAATAAAGAAAACCCCAGGCCATATCATATATCCCCAATGAATGTAAACTCAAAAGTACTCAATACAATAACTGCAAACAGAATACAGACATATATCAAAAATTATATATCATGATCAAGTATGTTTTATTCCTGAAATACAGAGATCATTTATCATACTTGTATCAGTAAGTACAATCAACCATATATATTTACTTAAATACAAAATTATATGATCATATCAATAGATACAGTAAAAACCTTTGATAAATTCAAACACACTCTTCTAATAAAAGTTCTAGAGAATAAGGGCCTACAGGTAACATACCTCAACATAATAAAAGTTAAATATAAGAAACCCATATCCAGCTTCATCCTAAATAGCAAAACACACGTATCAAGCTTAGTGAAGTGAGAAATTAGTCAGGAATGCCCACTATTGCCATTCCTTTTCAACATGTTCTGGAAGTACTGGCTACAGCAATATGGCAAGAGAATGAAATTCAGGGGATACAATTATGCAAAGAAGACCTAAAAGTATGCCTATCGTCAGATTACATACTATACGTTAGATCTCCCAAAATTTTTACCAGAAGACTTCTAGAAATAACAAACCAATTTAGCAATGTAACAGGATACACAATCAACTTGCACAAATAAATAGAATTTTTATATACCAACTACAAATTATAAAGGAGATAACCTATGCACTCTTGTTTGTCCCAGAGAAAATTAATATATAGGAATGAACCTAACCAAGGAAGTGACAGCCACTTGACAATGAAAATTTTAAACATCTAAAAAAAAAAGCAATAGAAATGACACTAGATTTCTGTGTATTGGAAAACACTCCGTACTCATTGGTTGGTAAAAATCAAAATTGCAAAATGTGATCATTCTACCAAAAGCTATTTAGAGATGCAATGCAACCCTGAATCAAAATCTCTATCTCATTCCTGCAGAAATAGGAAAACTATTCCAAAATTCATATGGAACCAAATAAAACACTATATAGCCAAAACAATACTGACCAACAATGAAAACAATGCTGAAGTGGTTACAACTGAAGATTTTAAGTACATTGCAGAACCATAGTAATAAAAATAATATGGTATCATGCAAAAATAGAAATGCTACCAATGAAGTAAAATTAAAGACCCAGACATGAGAACCTTTGATTTTAGTCATTTAGTATTTGACAAAGACTCCAAAAACATACGCTGGAGAAAAGAACTGACCAATGCTGATGTGGATGCTCCCAGTCAGCCACCAGACTGAGCTCAGGGAGCCTGGTGGGGGAGCTGGCAGAAAGACTGAAGGATCAGAGGGGGATTGCAACCCATTGGAAGAGCAACATAGGCTGGCCTGACCACCCAGTTCTCCCAGAGACTAGAACACCAGCCAAGCAGTGTATCTAGAGGGATCCATGGCTCCAGATACATATGTAGCAGAGGATGGCCTTGCCTGGCATCAATGGGAGAAGAGGCCCTTGGTCCCGGGAAGGTTTGATGCCCCAGCTTAGGGGAATGCTGGAGCAGTAGGGCAGGAGAGTGTGGATGGGTGGAGGAACACCCTCATACAGGCAAAGGGAGGGAGGGTGGATGTGGGATGGGATGTTTGTGTAGGGGTAACTGGGAAGTGAGATATCATTTGAGATGTAAACAAATGGAATGATTAGTAAAAGTAATGGAGCTGGGAAAATGATGTTCATGTTCAGAAGGATAAAATTATATCATGTATATAAATTTGGACAAATATTAACTCCAAATGGATCAAAGGCCTAAAGGAAAAACCTGAAAAATTGAAAATCTTTGAAGAAAACATAGGCCATACCCTACATTATATAGGGTAGGAAACAACTTCATGACAAGGATTCCCTGGGCTAAAGAATTAAGGTCAACAACTGAGAAGTGGGACTTCATGAAACATAGAAGCTTTGCACAACTAACAAAATAGTCATCTGAGTGAAGAGGAAACCTACAGAATGGAAAGAGAATTTTTACCAACTACAGATTGTACAGATGCTTAATATCCAGAATATACCAGATTAACTTGTTTCTACTAAATAGGTGGGGTTTTTTCATTTTAAATGTCAAATCCAACTAAAATCACAATTTCTATGAGAGTATAAAAGCCATTCTACCCATTGACAACTGTGATTTCTTTGATCTTAGTAGTTGTAGCATTACTTGCTGTATGAGCAAATAGATTAATATCTATAACCATAGCCAACTCCAGAGTCCTTTATGTATCCACCGGTCCTCATAGCTGCTTTGTTTCAGTGTGGATTTATTGTCCCTGTGAAGTTCAATTGCCGTGCTATTTTTCCTCTGTTAATCCACATCTAATTGAGTGTAATTGTGTCTCCTCACTGTCTATCTTGTAAACCAAATGTTCAAGTGTGTAAGAGGGGCTCTTGTGCTTGATTTCCTGGTGTCATCTATCTGTAGTGTTCCTTGAAAACCGCCAAAACAGATGATAGGAGAGACCATGGATTCTGGGTCTACATCCATGGAGCCATGGTTCTAGGAGTTATTTTGGACAAAGGGATGGTCCTTAAGTAGAGCACCCTAGACAGTATAAGTGTACACAGAGAGGTGTCTAGATACCAAAAACTTGAGGTGGACAAGAGCTCATAGTTAACGAATGACTCAGTGAATTCATATATTATATATAGAAAACCACTGTGAAATGAGTTAAATGGCCCTCCATGCTTTCCTATGGAGTTCTAGCTACATCTTAATTAAAGATGGGTTTTGTTCAGCTAGAAACTACCTCTGCTCAGACAAGCCTATGTATATGTATATAGATATAGTCTATATGTATAGGTTGGGGTCCTTGAGTTAATGATTCTTTATCTCCATGTTATTTTCTGATGTTAAATATTCTAACAGCAGTTTACCAACACACTTAGCAAAAATATCATCAGTAAAATCTCAACCTTTCTAATGATGTGATCTTTTAATACACTTTCTTACTTGTGGAGATACCCAACAAAACATTATTTCATCACTATGTCATAACTGTAGTTGTGTTCCTGTTATCAAGCATAAGTATCAGCTATGCAGGATATCTGATAATGTGATCCCCAAATGGGTCATGACCTACCCATTGAGAAACACTGCCAATAGCCTTCTTATGTAGAGGCCTACAATATAACCACAGGCCAATGCTACTGACCTAAAAGTCATGCCACTACTGTACTAGTGGATAGATATTAAAGATAGGTGGAAATTGTAGCATGCAGGCTCAACAGTTGTGTATGATCACTGGTGTCTTTTTTTCCTCTCCACTTCACAGCATCCTGTTTCTAGAAAAGCTTGTCAGAAAGAGGAAAATTCCAGTTTAAATCCAGCTTGATCACTCTGTGTCTTTAGACATATTTTTCAACATAATAAGCAATAGATTCTTAACATATAATTATTCAAGTAATGGGGTAATGTCATCAACTTTTAGTACCCAGCCATGGTTGGAGGATGGGAAACTTGATGTTTCTTATACCAGACAGCGCATACATAAGCCTAGCACTGAGATTAATTTTTTTATTAGATACTTTCTTTATTTATATTTCAAATGTTATCCCCTTTCCAGGTTTCCCCCACTCCCTCAAACCCCCTATCCCATCCTTCCTCCCCCTGCTTCTTTGAGTGTGTTCCTTAACCTACCTCACTCCCACTCCCCTCTACCTCTACTCTGGGGTATCTATTGATCCTTCATAAGACCAAGGACCTCTCCTCCCATTGATGCTCCCATTGTAGCAATCCATGGCTACATATGCAGCTGGAGCCACGTGTACTCCTTGGTTGATGGCTTAGTTTTTTTTATTCCAAATGAATTTGCAAATTGTTCTTTCTAACTCTATGAAGAATTGAGTTGGAATTTTGATAGGGATTGCATTGAATCTGTAGATTGCTTTTGGCAAGATGGCCATTTTTACTGTAGTAATCTTGCCAATCCATGAGCATGGGAGATCCTTCCATCTTCTGAGATCTTCTTCCATTTCTTTTTTCAGAGACTTGTCATACACATCTTTCACTTATTTGCTTAGAGTCAGACCAAGGTATGTAATATTATTTGTGACTATTGTGAAGGGTGTTGTTTCCATAATTTCTTTCTCAGCCCATTCATCCTTTGAGTATAGGAAAGCTACTCATTTGTTTGAGTTAATTTTATATCTGGCCACTTTGCTGAAGTTGTTTATCAGCTGTAGGACTTCTCTGGTGGAGTTTTTGTAGTCACTTAAGTATACTATCCTACCATCTGTAAATAGTCATATTTTGACTTCTTCCTTTCCAATTTTTAATCCCTTTGACCACCTTTTGTTGTCTAATTGCTCTAGCTAGACCTTCAAGTACTATATTAAATAGATAGCAAGAGAAAGAGCAGCCTGGTCTAGTCCTTGATTTTAGTGGGATTGCTTCCAGTTTCTCTCCATTTAGTTCTATGTTGGCTACTGGTTTGCTGTATATTGCTTTTACTATGTTTAGGTATCAGCCATGAATTCCTTATTTTTCTAAGACTTTTATCAAAAAGGGTTGTTGAATTTTATCAAATGCTTTTTCAGCATCTAATGAGATAACCATGTTTTTTTTTCCTTTGAGGTTGTTTATATAGTGGGTTACATTGATGAATTTCCATATATTAAACCATCCTTGCATCCCTAGGATGACGCCTACTTGATTGTGGTGAATGATGTTTTGATGTGTTCTTTGATTCAGTTTGCAAAAATTATACTGAGAATTTTTGCATCAATATTCATAAGGGAAATTGGTCTGAAGTTCTCTTTCTTTGTTGGGTCTTTGTGTGGTTTTGATATTAGCGTAACTGTGGCTTTATAGAATGACTTGGGTAATGTTCCTTCTGTTTCTATTTTGTGGAATAATTTGAAGAGCATTGGTATTAAGTGTTCTTTGAAGGTCTGATAGAAATCTGCACTAAACTGTTTTAAGCCTGAGTTCAACCAGATACAAGGCTGCCTATCACAGCTCACTGCCCCACAACCACATATGATAGGAACATGGGTTGTTGTATTTTTAGGATCTGTTGTCTTTGATATCTCATTCAGTATAATGTTTTCTAGTTCTATCCACTGTCATGCAAATTTACTTTTCTTCAAGGTAAAAAAATGTCCACTTTGTCTTCAATCCTTTCTGTCTTCCACTTCCTGTCAATTTCTACTAGATAACGAACAGCTTTACAATAGCTTATTTATCCTTGGCGATAGATGACACTCTACTGCTCACAAATAAGGTATATTATTTCAGTTCTTTGTGTTGTTACTTCTATTCTTAATGTGCTAATAGATTGCCTCATGAAGGGAGGAAGGTATGCTGCATTTTGTTAGTCTCTTTTATTTCAGCTACTGCTTCAAACATGTCATTTTATACCTCAGTTGATTAACATGACATATCATGGTTGATTTACATAATATGCTAAACTCTTCTTCTTCTTGTATCTGGGTATAAATGCTCTTGGATCCTGGTAAATAATGTTTTTAATTTGCTAATAATGCTTTGGGATTTGTATTTTGTTGTGAATTTTTATGCTAAATTGTTGAGGAACACTAATCTTTGGACTGCTTTTCAGTGTTGTGCATTTTCTTGAAAAAGTAATGCTGGTTCGATAGGATGAGATAGAAGAATACCTCTGCATTTTTTCTTGGAATAATTTGCTTAAAGATAGTATTAATTGTTGAAGTTCAAAATAGAAGGGAAGGCTTGGAACCTGGGCTTCTCTCTAATGGAAATACCAAGTTTCTGCTTTAATCTGGAAGATAACTATTGCCTTGTTTATCTTTCCGTGTTTCTTCTTTATTAGGTCATGGTACATTATATATGTGTAAAATCACACATATCTATTAGGTTTTGCTCTTCCTAGGGTTTGCTGTTGTATAATTGTTGCTTATTCTAATGAGCCTTTGTGTTTCTGACACATCAACCAAGTTACCCTTATTTGTTCTTGATTTAATTTCTTCTTGGCTCCTCTCTTGTTTACATTTTTCAATTAGAATGGGCAAAGGTATGTCACTACTATTTCTCATCACAAAAACCCACTTTGTTTCAATGATCCTTGATAGTTTCTTTACACTGAATTTCACATAATACCCTCAGTTCTTTATTTTTCCTTTTAACATTTATGTGTTTTGTTTATGCTTGAGATACAGCAGTACAATATTTATTTGCAATGTTGTTTCTTATTGATGTAGATGTTTAATTCTATTAAAAGCCCTGCTAGTGATTACAGAGAATACCTGAGAGTTTTAACAGGTAATCTTGAAATAATAAATTAAATTTATAGCCAAAAATAGCAAGCAAAATTATTGAAGTACTCTTATTTTCATTATTACCTGACACTTGAAGCTTTTGGTGTCACAAATTATATTCTTTATACTTTGTCTTCCTTAACACATTATCCCAGGTGTAATTATTTCACATATTTTGTCCTTTTGATTTCCTACTATTAATGGAATCTGGAGAGTTATTTTTTAGTACTACCTTGTGAAAGCAATGTCATTCCCAGGACACTTATTTTTGCTATCAGTTATACATTTAGGTATTTTCATATAACACTGTCATTCTTTATTTTCAGTGCACAAAATCCCTTTTAGCCTTTCTTACAAGACTGTCTATTTACACTTAATTCCTTTCTAAATAAATTGTTTAGAAATTCCATTTTCCATATGTTATTTATTTAGAATATACATAGCTTTTATGAGTAAAATATACATAGTTGGTCAGTTATTCTTTCATTAGCACATTGACTATTTCATCTGAGTCTTTCCTGGCCTTAGGGTTTCTGGGATAAAAATATGCTTCCAAGCACTTTGGAACACTGAATTTGTCCTTGTGGAAAGCAATGTTCATTCATGGATGTCATTCAAGGTTCTTTATTAGTGGTAGAGGCAATAAAATATTTCTATCTGATTTTTGTATTCTAAAGGTTCTACTTACTGAAGCTTTATAATAGACTTATCAGGTTGTACTTACATATTTGTGTGTATGTGTATCATATATATATATATATATATATATATATATATATATATATATATATATATATATATATATATATGTTGTGGTTTAGTCTAATGCTTGTATTGTTTTAATTGGCTCCAAAATTGCACATAAGACCCTGAGGGTCCCTGCCCTCAGTTGGTTTTCATTGGTAAATAAAGTTGTTGGCAGCCAATGGCTTGGCAGGGAGACAGAGGCAGGACTTTTAGGATTCCCAGGCAAGGGACCAAGGGAAGAAGGAGATAGCCACCATGCCAGGAAAGGAATAGCAGAGAAATGTAGGACAGAGAGACAGTCCACATGTAAGAGCCAGGATTGTGGATCTGGGGCAGTCAAGGTGAATTATCAGAAAGTATATCAGCCATATGGAGGTGATGAAGGTGGACTGCAGGACTGGATCTGGGGCAGTCAAGGTGAATTATCAGAAAGTATATCAGCCATATGGAGGTGATGAAGGTGGACTGCAGGACTGGATCTGGGGCAGTCAAGATGAATTATTAGAAAGTATATCAGCCATATGGAGGTGATGAAGGTGGCCCAGGCATTGAGCTGTTGAAGCCATATTAAGGTATAAGGCTATGCGTGTGTTTGTAAGTGTGTGTGTGTGTGTGTGTGTGTGTGTGTGTGTCTTTCATTCAGGAACCCAGAACATTGAGGTTGTTAGCAATGAACTCACACCGCCACCGCCAGAATGATTTGAGTAGCATTAATTGGCCCCTCCTCCTCCTCCTCCTCTTCTTCCTCCTCCTCCTCCTCTTCCTCCTCCTCCTACTACTACTATTATACACACACATACACACACACACACACACACACCAAATATGTATGAAGCAACAATTTACAAAGATCATGAATGTGAAAAGTAACAGGAAGAAGTATATGAGTTTACAAAGAAGAAATATAAGGGGAAAATTACAAAATCATACTCTCACAAGTTAACTAAATACATAAAAAATAAGTAAAGAAACAGAAACTATGAATACAGCCAAAATAATGGCATATAAGCACTCAAGTAAATGCTGTGATCAGTGAATTTGACATGGGATGAATATATTAGAAAACATAAAGCAAAATTCAGATTGTATTCTACAAATTTAAAATGAGAAATTTGATTTATAAACATTATGTTTAAGCTGGGCAACTGTAGTCTATGCCTTTTATCCCAGCATTTGGGAGGCAGAGGCAGGTAGATCTCTGTGAGTTTGAAGCCAGACTGGTCTGCAGAGCAAGTTCCAGAACAGCCATGTCTCCGTCACACAGACAAAAGCATGCCTTGTAAAACCAAAATTAAAAAAATAATATAATAAATATTACACTTATTTTATCAGTCTGAGTACATGTGTGTGTTAGTGGAAGATACATACACACAGAGAAACTTCACAGGACAATCTGGGAGAATTCTTGCTTCTCTTTGGTCCAAATACCTGTTTCTGTTTCTTGGGTCTAGGGAACAAAGCATCAGTATTGATGGGAAGTAGCTCCCACCAGTTGAGACATCTCACTGGCCTCCTAATAGAATTTTTAGAACTACATATTACAATATAGTATAAGATCACAATAGAGACACTGACCCAGTCCCATTACAAAATTCTCTAACTGGGAGACAGGTTAATAGAGAAACACCACAAAGCAGTCCAGGTAAACTGGAAACATTAAAACTAAGAAGAGAAAAGCACAGAAAACATCAATTTCTAACAATCTTAACATTGGAGTCACAAAGCAAACTGGCCAGTTGAATATTAATTATTCAGAGCTGTTTATTTTAAGATTTTTTCAAGAACATATTATATTTAGGAATTTCCTGCATCTATACTATATATACAACATTTTCCACCATTCCTGTTTCCTCTTCACTTCTTCCAATGCTTCCCCAACTCTCCTCTCATGGTCTTCAACTTTTTTACATATATGCATACTTATGCACATATATGCTTATTTATATGCACATTTATGTGCAATATGCTGAAATAGATTTGGTTTCATTAATATTTACATTATGTTTAAGGCCAATATCTATGAAATGGACAATCTATCAGGGTTGTTCCTGGAGAAAACTGATTCTTCCTCTCTCAGGAGTCATTAATTACTGTAGTTCTTTATCTAAATGTTGAGCCTTATGAGAATTCCATCTGTTTTGGCATTTCAACTGGTCTTAACATTAAATAGACAAAAACTACACCATGCCAAAAGTCAAAAGTCACAAATAAAAACAATACATGACTTCAGCCTGTTGATCAAAGTTCTCCTGTATTTTTTAAGTGATTTTTATATTTCCTCCTTATTTGCTACTATCATTTGACCCATATTCTCCTGAATTTCTTTAAGTGACTTTTGTGTTTCCCTTGTAAGGGCTTCTAGCTTTTGATCATTTTTCTCCTGAATTTCTTTAAGAGAATTATTTATTTCCTTCATGTGTTCTTGTAATCGCATCATGACCAGTGATTTTATATCCAAATCTTGCTTTTCTGGTGTGTTGGGGTATCCATGACTTGCTATTAACGGGAGAATTGGGTTCAGATGCTGCCATATTGCCTTGATTTCTCTTAGTAACGTTCCTACATTTGCCTTTGCCATCTAGATCTCACTGGTGTTAGTTGGTCTTGTCAATGCAGGACTCACCCATGCAAGATGCCTCCCTGCAGCCGGCCTCCAGATACACCGCTGGCCCTCTGCACTGCTTGGGGATGGGGCGTGGCCCAGGTTGCTCCCGACCCACAGGTGGCGACTAGAAGGCCAGGAGT
The DNA here is from genome assembly GCF_947179515.1 of Apodemus sylvaticus. Lineage (NCBI taxonomy): Eukaryota > Metazoa > Chordata > Mammalia > Rodentia > Muridae > Apodemus > Apodemus sylvaticus. The sequence goes on from NC_067489.1 coordinate 42,588,574, forward strand.
TGTACAGAGCCATATTGGGGCAGTCTTGCACTTGGTCAGAGTTTGACTTTGGTCAAGGTTAACTTCTCCCAGAAAGCCAGGATCCTTCTCCACCTAGGGTGGAGCGCTCCTAGTAAAGGTTAAGTTCATTGTTCCTCCAGGTCTAGGAATTCCTGAATTAAGCAGGTGACCTACCCAGCTGCCGGAGCAGTCAAGATGAGGGCCTCCAAGAGAAGCTAGACAACTTCCACCGGAACTCAGCCTGGAGTCTGGGGGGAAGGGTTTGCCCAAACTGTTAAAAGGTCTGGCGCCATTAAAGTTTACGGCTTTGATCAGTGAACATTGACTTAGCCGCACTTTCTTTTCGTCCCTCTTCCCTATAACCCCAAAATTCTCTCAACAGGTAACCCGGTTTACATGTGGCTGCTGGCAGCTACATAATTGGCGCCTGAACGTGGGACGACCTGGTACGAGAGAATTTCCTGAGGTAGCCCTATCCAGCGAAGCTTCGCAGAAAAGGTGGTAAGAAGTAGTATCCACACGGTAAGCAACATAGAGGTCAAAACTAGCGCTAGTGAATTCGTGTCTATTGTTGTGAGTGTAGGAAGGATACGGTTTTTCAAGCAACTGTGCGGGCCCGGCACAGTGACTGCTTGGGTTGAAAAGATAGGGAAATATGGGGAAGGAATTTGGTAAGCATTTGCCCAAAGCTCTTAAGAGCTGATTTCGGCGAAAAGAAAGGGGTTTTTAAAAATAGGCATATGTCCACAGCTTCTAAGAGCTGTTTGAAGAGAAAAATGGATGTAATTGCTTAACAAGTGCGCTTAACTTTCTGTGTATCTTTCCATGTTTGTCCCGGTGCACCGACTGTTTGTCTATGTGTATGTTTATGTCCTCTCTGTGTCTTTGTGTGAATGACTGTTTCATGTTAAAAAGGAAAATTGGTAAGGATTTCATCTGCTGGTAACCTCTTGAGCCAGCCACAGTTTGTGTGGAGATTGATTTAAAGGCGCGCCGCAGCAGCGTAGCTCACTCACCCAAGAGGCAAGCATGGCTGGGGAAAAAGCCGCTTTTAATAGCCCAGAAGCCTCAAGGTTTGAGAAGACTTTGGTTTGGCTTGTGAAATTCATGTAGTCGCTTTATACTTGTTTCTAATTGGTTTTAATGGTATAAGGCTTTACATTTCTTGACTAAAGAGTTATTAATTAATTGGTTATTATGTAAAAGGTATAGTGTTATTAAGAAAAGGTTAGTTTAAAACTGGTGATTCAGTGTTAGAGCTATCTTAACTAGCTACACGCGGCCTAACGCAACTCATGCTTTGTTCTTGTTTATAATTAGATTTAAAGGTATATTTTACATGTCTTGACTATAGAGTATTGGCTTAAGTCACTGGACATGATTTAAAAAGTATAATGTTATTAACAAAAGTTAGGTTAAAGCTAGTAGTTTAGGGTAGTCGCCATTTTTAAACAACACGTGGCATGACGGTTAAAGCTAGTAGTTTAGGGTAGTCGCCATTTTTAAACAACACGTGGCATGACGGTTAAAACTGGTAGTTTAGGGTAGTCGCCATTTTTAAACAACACGTGGCATGACGCAATCCAGGAAATACAGGCCTTTGGGACGCTCCTAAATTGGCATGGTGTTTCATGTGAATCTTGGCCTGGAGGTTGGACTTAATGAAGATTAAGATTTAAAATATTGTCTCTTTAATAAGTTACACTGTTATACACTTGAACATAAGAACTGGCAGACAAACCTTGTGCTGTAAATATGTGTTTGCCATTGATTTTAAAGAAATTAGATTGTTTAAAATTGGGATTTGCTTCCAAAATTACAATTGTGCTCTAATATTACAAGAAAACATTGAGTTACAATAAAAATCAGTGTGTCATTGGCTACAGATTTCAGTTTACAGGCTCGTAATTGTTAACATTTTGTAATTATGATAATTTTGAGAGTGATACAGCTATGGGTTTTAGAGGCCCATTGCCACTTTTCCACAAGTTTATAGGCTACAATGGTAGGAGCAAAATCTAACCCTCCAAGATTAAAAAGGAGATCTCTGTGGAAATGTATTTGATATCAAGTAGGTTCCTTTGACCATGGAATTACAGGTTTCTTTTGTTTAATCCTGAAAACGTCCTAGCAGGTTTGGGTCTGGTCTTAGATAAAAGGCTCAGATCTAGTCCTTGCCAAGGACTAAAGGTGGATCCTAGGGCAGATAAATAAAAAAAAAATGTGTTTTGTCTCTGTTTCAATACTAGAAGTTAGGATCTTAAAATTTTCAGTGTATAATGTTCATAGAATGTTTGTTACAGGCCCTTGCTCCTATAGACTTTTAGAATTTTTAGGTAAATGGCTTTCAAAGGTTGTTAGGATATATTAATTGGCTTTATCTTATTTACCTCATTTTAAGCTTGCCACAAAAGGTCTTAAACCTCTGTTTTCAAGGTAGGAAACATTTGTTCCTTGCTTCAAGCAACAATCAAATTTATTATTAATGGTTGGTCTATTACATGGCAAGCATTTTTAGGCAAAATTAATAATTGTTATCCAAAAGATAATTTGTACTATCAGATCACATGTTTATTCCTTTAAGTTTCTCCCTGCTTCAACACAGATACCTGAATTGGGTGCTATAGCAGCTATTTTTAAGATGTTAAAGGTCAAGCTTTTAATAATAGTAGATATATACATAGCTCATGGTTTATAATTGCTTAAAATTGGTCCATTTTTAATACTGCTAATTCTTAATTTCTACAGTTTATGCAAATGTGATTCAAAATTAAGAACAAAGGATATGTTCTCTAAATGACTGTCCTTTAGGTATTTGAAATAATTTTATATTTTGTACACATCAAATTATAAAGATTTGTTCTTGATGTCCTCAATTTCTACCTCTACCACGTAATGGTGTTAATCCTAGAGGACTTCGTTATTACAGATAAATGATATTCATATTTCTAATTTAGAAGATTAAAAAATATGTGCATGTGACTAATGATTCATTTTTAGGCTGTCTAGTTACAACTGCTCTAACAGAAAAAACAACTAAAATGCCATGTTTATTTTATATAATTACATAGTTATTGCCTATGTTATGGTTTATACTTTGTGTTCCAACTTAAATTAATAAAACAATATCTTCTTGGAAGAAAGAAGAGAGGGGAAATCGTGTCCCTGTACATATCATTTATATTATGCTTGCATGTTTTTAAGAAAATTTTAAAATTTGGATGCTTAGAAACTCCTTGCTAAATGTATATGACATCTTGTAATTAGACATATTGATGTCTAGGTGAAATGAAGGAATTCACTTATTAACATATGCCATGATCCTGATTTAATATTGGGGGAGAAGGCATGTCCTCTGTTTTTTCCACAGAATGCTGCAGAAGATATGTTGACTGTGCTTGCTGAATGCCCAGACCATGGTTACATAAGAGCTATATTGGGTATATGTTCTTGACTTACCTCAACTGTCAAATGTCCCAGGTTAGATAAATTGCCTAGCTTCAAGCTTTTAGACTTTGTGGGACAGAACAGGGAGACTGTTATGCTAGCTTAGGAAAAATTAATCTAAAGAAGAGTTAAAATGACTCTTCTCCTTATTGTGTTCAGCTGACTTAACCATAGACTGGTCTAGAAATAATTCCAATATTGAAGATTCCAATTTTGAAGATGGCTAACAATCTTCAGCCAGCTGTGTTAATTTAACATATAGTCTCCACTTTTCCTGAGAAGTAACAGCTTATTTCTTGATTCACAAGGCTACCTCTCCCACCTCAGAGGCCAAGCTTTGGGTCCTTAAAGTTGTTAATTTACAACTGAATTGGATACTTCTGGGACAAGTTAATCCTATTCCACCTTTAACTCTTGACCTTGTCTGTTAAGCAGACTGGCTGTCTCCACCCAGGCTCACCTGGATGGAGAGATTACATGTCTGTTAAAGACACTTGCAGACCCCCCTGGCTTCAAAACTTACACAAGTGGATCTCCAAAGAGGGAGCCACATAGAACTCAGATCTATGTGTGTTTGTTTATGAACAAACATGGGTACCAGCGAGACGTGCGAGGCAAAGCACTGCATGGGGAGGTGAATTTCTGCTTCTGAGTCCCCAGGAAGTACACCTAATTGCATAGGGGTTAACGTCGAGAGGCTGTCCTTAAAATAATAAGGGAGCCTATTACCCCTCCTCTGAAAAAGACGTTATACAATATTTAAGAGGAATTACGGTCAATGCTTCCCCTCCTGGTTAAGGCCCGCCTTCTTATGAAGGATATTTATCCACTTGTTTTCTACCTCCTTGTGTTCAAATTAATAAAAAAAGGGAGGACATGTACAGAGCCATATTGGGGCAGTCTTGCACTTGGTCAGAGTTTGACTTTGGTCAAGGTTAACTTCTCCCAGAAAGCCAGGATCCTTCTCCACCTAGGGTGGAGCGCTCCTAGTAAAGGTTAAGTTCATTGTTCCTCCAGGTCTAGGAATTCCTGAATTAAGCAGGTGACCCACCCAGCTGCCGGAGCAGTCAAGACGAGGACCTCCAAGAGAAGCTAGACAACTTCCACCGGAACTCAGCCTGGAGTCTGGGGGGAAGGGTTTGCCCAAACTGTTAAAAGGTCTGGCGCCATTAAAGTTTACGGCTTTGATCAGTGAACATTGACTTAGCCGCACTTTCTTTTCGTCCCTCTTCCCTATAACCCCAAAATTCTCTCAACAGGTAACCCGGTTTACATGTGGCTGCTGGCGGCTACAAGGAGTCATTTTTGGAAGTTGTCAGAAATTAATAATGAGGATGCCAGCACGTCAATAGAGCCATTATGGTGGGTTGAAAAACTGGTGAAGTGATTAACTTCCTAGAAATGTGAGTTTATTTTTAGCATTATTTGTTCAGCTGAGGCAAATAGAAGTGTCTATGCTTTTGTAATTAGTAATGTATACGTGAGAGTAATTGTTAATATTAACCATGCCATGTCTCCAGAAAAACTGAGACTAAGGCCAATCTTGCTTAGAACCACTTACCACCATATATTCAGTATTTTATTGATCATGCAGCAGATGTTTATTTTCAATATAACTTTGTTATTGACCTTGACAAGTGATGTTTTATAGAAGTCATTTGAGAATTGAAAAGGCTTTAAGGCAAAATGGGACGCAAACAATCAGAGATCATTTTAAGGGGTTATGCTGTAAGTACTCAAAGAAAAAGTTTTTAGATTTGTTAAAACAGTGTCATACATATTTTTATTATTATATACTTATTTACCCAAGACAATTCAAGTGACAGTGTTTTGAGGAAGTAATGTGGGTTTGTTGAAATCCAGAAGACTATAGAGGTGACTTTAGGTGTGCATGGTACTAACATTTGTGTGGGTATGTGCATACAAGCGTATGCAGCAACAGAGGACAATCTTAGACACTGGTTTTTAGGCACTTTCTACTGTTGTGCCCAGATCATGAACCCCCCCCCCCCCAAGAGACCACCAGAACTCAGATGCAAACACAGAAGTCTTTGTTTGAGTTTGAGCTCCTGCCACAAACCTCCCAAACTCAGCAGGATAGGAGAACAGTCCGAGGTCTAGGGGAAAATGGTTTATAAAGGGAAAAATTGCAAGTGGGGATTTCCAAGCCTTGGTGTTTCATGATTGGGTAAGAGGGTAAAAGGAATGTTGGCATTTAAGCTGGTTGGTTCACAGCACCTGGTCAAAACACAAGGAGGAGCATACCTCTAAAAGGAACATCTTGACCTGGGAACGACTTATGTTTTCTTAGCCCACTCTGTTGTTAGCTAGCTGTAGCTGCTATGTCTATTTTGCAACTGCCAGGGATGTTTCCTGGCCTTTCTCAGAACTCAAGGGTGGGAGCCATGCCCCTTTGAGGACAAGTTAACTTAAAATGAGCCTGAAAAACAAAATGGAATTTATTCTGCTACTTTAATCTCTTTACTGCCTAGTGGTTGAACGAAACACAAGATAAGATATTGCAAATTGGGGAGGCTGTACCATGTTAGCCTACTTGGGCAGGATTAAAGACATCAAGGTAGAAGGCAAAGCAAAAAAAAAATGCAATTTTGCTCAGTAAGAGAAAAGAAATAAAATAGCAGACAAATGGTGTTGTTTATGATTGCTATCAAAAGCAAGTTATATGAGTGTATAGGTAGATAAAAGTCTGAATGTGATTACGTAAATATATTTGTTTTCTCCTATTGACATAATTAGAGAATTGTTGAGGCAATTGGGGATTGGGGAGGACAATCTTATAAGATCAATAGGAAAATAAAAGGACCTGGCCTGGTGATGCTAATAGGCCCCTCCCTTGAGGTAGATGGTTATGACTTTGTTGCAGGGCAATCACACTTCAGGGTATGGGTGATGGGATGGAGTAAACAGTGAAAGGATTTATCTCTCCATGGGTGTGGTCAGCCAACCACAGCCAAAGGGGTAAAAAACAGCACTGGGGGATGCCTATTCAACCAGGCAATGATGTCAATTCTCCCTAAGAAGAGTAGTGCAAAAAAACAAATGCATGGGGGACAATAAAATTCCACAGGTCATGGGACACTTATTCCCACCAACAAAACCTTGTTCAGGGTTTGAGAAAGATCAAGCTGAAAAGATGGAAGTGTGGAAGAAATGTGAGAAGTGGGAGTTGCTTTTTCCTCAGTCTCTAAAAGGATATTTCATAGCATGGTGGAGGCAGTTGAAAGTCAATGCATGTGACAATAGTTCAAACACAAAGCCCAGAACAAAGCAGCCAATGAAGGGACTGTGGTCCTTTCCTTCTTAAGCATCCTGAGGCCCTAAACCCGAGGGACTCAGATATGATTGGAGAATTGAAGTGTGTTTGGATTATTACTGACCAAAAGACCAGTAAATATAATACATAAAGTCACCAGACTTCTCTGCCAATCTAATTGCGGTGTTTCTAGGGAAAAGACCACACACCACTAGTAGCAGGAGAAATAGTTAAGATGACGACACCATGCATTCCAAGGCCACACAGTGATGGGGGTATATTAGCATACTTGGACTCTCAGAACAAAATGTTGTAGACTGGGAAGACCAAACAAAAGCATCTCAGTTCCGTCCTTTTGATCAGAAATCCAGGTGGAGGTATAGTGTGGGTGGTCAAATGGTCATCTTTTCAAAATGCACTCACATGCCTTTTCTTGGTACATGGGGGAAGGGTTCATGACCCCTCAGAGGACAGTACTACTACTGTTAGGCCAGGGCTCTGTCCACATTGCATTTATGTTTACTTTCTTAAGGTGGTGCTCTTAAGAACTTTGATGAACAACTGGGACAAAGGAGAGAAACACTGAGTCCATATGATAGGGGCTGATGCTTCAAGAATGAAGGCTTTGAAGTATAAATCAGGTTATAAATAATCACATTCATATTGTTACTAACTTTTGAATAATCAAGGGATTTTGGAACTGTGTGATCCAAACCAAGTCCAAAAAAATGATCTGTCAATTCAGAGGGGCTGGGTCTTCCCAGGGAAACTGACCCCTACTGTTTTCTTCCCTTTCTTTGAAAGAAGGGAAGTGGTCAGATCTGTGAGTGAAAGACTCTCTAATTAGTGTCATCACTCAGAGTTTGCAACAAGTGGGAAAAGCTAAAGGGACAAGATCTTGGCCGGATTCCTAGAGTGACACCCAGCTCCAATCACCCTGTCTCTGCTCTCAGAAGAGGATTAAAAAGAGCTCCTATAAATGGAATCAGCTAACCAAGGAGTACTTGGGCTCTGATAAAGGTCTCTTCTTTCTATGTTTCTTTGTATCTTTGAATCTTTGTATCTTTCTTTCTTTGTATCTTTGTATTTTCTTCCCTCCCTCCCTCCCTCTTTCCCTCCCTCTCTCCCTCCCTCCTTCCCTTCCCTCTCTCTTATGGCATTTACTTAGTGAATCACGTTACTGTTACCATAACTACAAGAGCTACTGCCAATGTTTCAGGAACCTGCTGAATCAGGAAGAGGCTGTCCAAGTTAGGAAGCTGGTCCTACCTACAGCATCATGAAACCCCTCCATCATCATAACCATGATGGTCAAGTGGATTGCCAGTTATCTTCACCATATAAATAAGCTGCAAGTCAGATTCTTGAAGGTCCTGGCTGGGGAGGGCTGGGATCACTGGCTGAACTGGAAGCATGTTAAAAATCAACTCACCATCTACTTTGGAAAGAAAGGCCACTCAGAATCTGATTGTTGAAACCTTAATCTTCAGGGTAACTTAATCTGGAGATAGAGATTCCAGAGAGATAATTAAGATGAAATGTAGTCACAGGGAAGCTCACTAATATAATACGACTGGTGTCAAATCAGGGAAGAAAGAGATATACCAAGGACTTTGCCCCACCATACACAGACAGAAAGAAAGGTCATATGAGAACAACCCTGGAAGACAGGCCTCATTGAAAACCAATGTTAAAGACACCTTGCTCCTGGGCATTTGCTTTCCAAACCTGTAAGGAAATACATTAATGTTGTACTTAGTTGCCAGACCTGAGTTATGGCTGGTAAAGGAAATCACTGGGGTATTCAGTTTTCATCATAACCAGCATCATCTTCAATTATTACAATAATTTGAAAATTTAAAGGTAGAGTGATAACTCATCATATATATATGATACACGTTTGCTGATATTTCCCTAATGCTCTCTTTAATTCCACATTAAAAAATTTAATGATTATAAAAGTAGTGCATATCATTATGACCTATGACATTTCACATATGGGTATCCTGTCTTTGCACTGTGTACCTTTGCATATGTGTAGCTTGCTCCATGCTCTCTCCCACCAGCCCTTCTCCTTACCTGCTAGCCCCTCTTTCTACTTTGGATTGACAAAGAATATTCTCAAAATACGATCTTATTAGCAGATCCCTAGCAACACAGAGGCAACCACGTTTATAGCCAGAACCTTTTCAAGCATAATGATCATATGTGTGTGTGGTGGATCTCTGTTATACTTTCTCTGGCTTCTGAAGAAGAATTTCTTCTTCCCAGGAACATATGGTCTACTTGAACACATGAAAATATCAAAGCAAACAGAACCATTAGGCCACGCGTAGTAGAATACGATTATAATGAAACATAATTTTGCAAACACTCCGTTAGGTTTTTACATAATTAGTTTTCAGGTATGATTCCCAGAAATAGAGAATCGTAACAGCAAGTGTTTTTTTCCCCTCTTTAATGATATTTACAATATGAAACAATTTCATATCATAGAGAAATGCTTTACCAGAAAATTACAACTATATGCATATATGATACTTTATTAGCTTTAACGGTGGGAACTTTCTGCATGGCCTCAGGATACCCTTTGACGTGGTCCTTGTGCCTCAGCCCTCAGAGTGCTTCAATCACAGCTATGTGCTGCCACACTGGGTGTCATACATCACTCCAACAGATTGCATGTTACATATAATTCCTTATAAGGTTCTTGCTCTCTGTTTCTCTTTTAGTTAGCTATCATTTGTGTTTCTACATCTAGGAACCAGTAAACCCATGTGTTTGTCTTGTGATAAGAGGTAGGGTACAGCCCCCCAAACTGTTTTGTCATGATTCAAAATATCCTACTTCTTTTCTTCTCTAGGTATTATTTGAAATAAAATTGAGCAAAAATAAAATTCTGATCCTTCTAGTAATATTACTTCTTTCAGTTTGTTTCCATGAATCAGTAGAGAAGCATGTGCTGGATTCTACTGTAATCTTGGTCATGATTTAGATCATGTCAAGGGATTTATAGGGAAAGGAGGGATGTGGGGGTAGCCCACAGAGCTGTCTTCCATCCAGGTTGACCTGTCATGAAGTCAGGGCCTAATGAATTAGAAGTAACTAGTCAGCTTCCTGAAGCTTTCTTTATGCCAACATTTTACACATGAAGCGACATTGCGTAGTTCTTATCTGTTTCAGGTTAATTCAAACAACATGATATATGTTTTTAGAGACTAAAGGTTGGGAGAGACCAACACGTGGACAGATGGTAAGTGGGAGCCAGGCCTCTCTGGGAAGGCAATAAAGAGATTCTGTGGATCAGAACAAATTTCAAACTCTAATTTTACTATTTAGTTTATTTCTTGTTTCCCAAAGTTTTTTCTAGTTCATCTGCCCTTAACTTTAAAGCATTGACCCCACCTTCCTGGTGCCTTGAGATGAAATCTATGAAACCTACCCAGGACTATTTATATATAATGAAAACCATAAACCATTGTAAATATTTCTACATAGGAGACCGTGCTGGTCTATAAATAAGCAATAACTTTGTGTGTGTGTGTGCGTGCGCATGTGTGTGTGTGTGTGCACGCGTGCACGCACCCTCAGTTATACAGATTATTATAACTGTTATTAAAATAATCTGCAACATCATTTGGAGTAGCTATGGTTAGACACATTGCAGCTGATCCCATCTCTTTACGTTTCGTATCCTTTGTCTTCCCACAATTGAATAGAGCATGCCTTCCTTCTCCACAGTTACCCTTTCAGTTAGAATTGCATCTTATAGTACGATTCATCCATTAGTATTTTAGGACACACTTGAGAAGCATTGAGTCAAATGATCTACAGTTAATAGCAGTTCTTCAGACCCATCCACATGGCACTAAACCACAGTGTGTTTTGTGATGTTATTGTATTTGTGATACTCTATATGGAATATACTTATAATATCAATATGGAATAACTTTACTGTGTGATTGATACCTTTACATGTATGAATTCACCATTGAGGAAGAAATTATATTGTGAAAGAAATTGAGAATTAGCGTGAATACCTAAGAATCATAAAAAGAATTGGCACTAGACAATGGACTTCACGTATTTCCAGGTATATACTTCTGAACTTGACCCTCTAAGTTCTGAGTTCATTCCTTGTGGAACTCAAAAGACACTTCTCAAGACCAAGTTAAAAGAGTTAGCAATCAAGCCTGAATATTTAGAATTTAAAGACACATACAAGTAAAAGTATTGATTTGTCGCAATGAGAAGAAAAGACATGGGTGAGAAGTAGGTAGAAATTCAGATAGGAAACTGGGTTCAAATAAGAGAAAGCCAGAAAAAAAATGCACACTTAAAAGCTTTAAATGTTTAAATACTGAGTGTAAGGACTCCTTAAAAAGATGAGCCCTTTTGTTACACATAAAGTATATTAAGATGTGAATGAAGATGGCATAGTTTGCTCTTAGCCAATCTAGGAACAGTTGAATGACTTTGGAAACGCCCACTGTTCTGATTTCCAAAGATCATGGTGGCTAACAGCCAAAAAAGCTAAGGATGAATGTAAAATATGGGTCATATTCAGGATACAATATAGCTCGCTTTAATATGAACCAAGATTACATTACAACGTTTCTATAAACAGGTCCGGTTTGAAGCATCCTTGGAGGGTACCATGGCAACTGCAGGGCAGTTAACATCCTAGACCCCTTGTTTAAAACACCCTGGTCTTAGCCTTTCCGAGGAATCTGATGTGCTTTTACTTCAGAGCCTTAAAGGAGCCATCTTAATCTCTGAGCAGTGCTATAGATCTCTTTTCTATGTACCTCTCTAGTTTAAGAATTCATTTTTGTTCGATAAACATTATGAGCCTTTTTTATTCATTCAGCCACACAAATTCACAGTGACAGAATAGTAGCTCCAGGAGTGAAGCCCTGAAAGCCATTGATGTTCATCTGCAGCAAAATTCCTGAAAGCAAAAGACTCCCTGGAGTGAGTCTAACCAAGGTTGGGAAGCATTGATCGGAAAATGACATTTGCCCCGCCATCAGCTGCCTCGGTGAATGGCTCCATCTGAGTTTCCTGGCAACAGTTTTAAATATGAAAGTGTCAGACTCCGTGCTTATGGAAGGTGCCCTGCACCAGGGCCAGGCCTCTGCTGAGCCTGGGATGAGCTGTTTAAGAGAGGGATCAATGGCTTGCAGGTTACCAGGCAGAGTAATGAAAAGAATTGGGACAAATGCAAGCAAAAGTCAGCTGGAGGAATAAGGCCATTGAGTGAGAGTGGCCACCTACAGGGAGGGCAGAGCTGCAGGAAGTGGGGACACAGGGCAGTAGGAGGCCACTGGTGGGCACTGAGTGGGAATGAGCAGGCTTCTCTGAAAAGCAAAGCCTTATTAACTTTGACCCTTTCTGCGCCTTAGATGAAATGACTTTCTGTGGTCTTGTTGGCTCCCAAAAATCACTCTTGCCCCTGACATGCATTAAAGATGAGAAATTCACGTGGCCTGAAAAGGCTTAGGCCTTGTAACATGCAACACATTTCAAATACAAAACTGAACACATACATGAAATGTTGCAGTGTGATTAGTAATTATATATATATATATATATATATATACATATACATATACATATACATATACATATACATATAGACACATATACATACACAGAGGTGTGTGTGTGTGTGTGTGTGTGTGTGTTATGATAAAGACAGGCAGAGGAAGGAATTTTCAGATTCAATGGAAAGGTCAGAAAGGATTCCTGAGACAGGGACAAGGGAGCCACAAGAGAAGAACAGGTATCCAGGAGATGTGACAAAGCTTTTCCAGAGGTGAGGCAATGACAGTAGAGGGACTCTGAACATCAGGTGTTTGACTTGTGATGTGACAAGAGTCTGCAATGGCAGTGGGGGCCAGACAATGATAGCCTAAGAAGTTCAAGGGAAGGGCCTATCTCTGTACCCTGATAAAACTGGAGCACATAAGATATGTGTGTGTGTGTGTGTGTGTGTGTGTGTGTGAATCATGATTGTCTCTATTATATTATTATATGGAATTTTTTTATGACAAGACTATGTTGGAATGAGCAGATATTTTGACCAACCTAAAGATGATACCCATGGAAAATGTTTGGAAAACACAGAAGCCTACAGGAATGTTGCCTTCTAAGACTGTGTACAACTTGTCTACCCATATGTTTTAGCTATGATAGTAGCTTGAAAATGCAGGGAACTGTTTAATGTGAGAAAACAACGTTTTAGGTGATGGTTTGTCACCTATGCAACAGGAGTGACCACTTGGCAGGCATTCTATACATCCTATACTAAAGTTACCCTGTCTGCTGAGACAGGATCGGGGCTGAACTCCCGTCCAAGAGCAAAGCTAATCACTTATGTTATAAACAGATGGTCTTAAGTCGCTGATGGAGGGTGTAGTAAATACTCCTTGGAGAAGCAACTGCGAGGCCATCGCCTATTACACTCTTCATGTAAATAAGCCATCATTGCCGCTCTGTGAAACCTCACGGTTCATTTTCATGAGACGAGGTTTCCTCTCTTAGTAACAGCCAGATTGTTTTACTCATCACTCAAGAGCTTTTGGTGTTTTGTATTTTGTTTTTGTTTTCATGAACACTAGTGGTTTTACAGAGTATGTTCATTAGGGAAATATTAAGGACCAATGTGAGCTCTGCTAGAAAATTTCACCTAGTTCAGCGTTATACACTAAATTCTGGAGTTAGTTAATAACTAATAATGGAATAATCTGCTACTTTCCCCCCATCCTACTCTCCTTCTATAGAAATCTACATTCAGGGAATATATACCTAGACGTATTTATCTTCATCCCAATCAATCCCAATCAACATATGAAGAGAGCTAATTCTAGCTAACTGGAAGGCATAGGCATGATGTACTGAGAATTATACAGACCTTGGTTGTATTACCTTTACTATTACTATTATTATTATTATTATTATTATTATTATTATTATTATTATTAATTTACATCCTGATCACACTTCTTCTCTCTCTCTTCTCCTCCTAGTTCTTCCCTCTCACCTCCTCTCTCTTCATCCCATCTTCCCTCCCTTTCTCTTCAGAGAAGGGAAGGCCTCCCACAGATATCAGCCCACCTTGGCATATCCAGTTGCAGTTGGAGCAGAACTATTTGTATCTTCCCCTATTGAGCCTAGACAAGGCAGACCAGTAAAGGGGAAAGGGGCTCAAAGGAGGCAACAGAGTCAGAGACAGCTACTTTCCAGTTGTTAGCGGTCCCACATTAAGAACAAGCTGATGAAAACATCTTTGCTCCATGACAGAGGAGATGAGAATCACCAGGTACTGAGATATACCTAGTTTAAGATCTCTGGGGGCACAAACTGACAGGGGTCTGCCTGCACCCAGGACCTGGACAGATCTGGGGTTCGTCTGTGTGCCAGCTGATCATGGGTCGTAGGATCATCACCTACGAGGTGATCAGCATTTGGAGTGACGCCCCGCCACCATCTTCTCTCCATGACAGAACAGATGGAGAGCACCAGGTTCACTGAGACAACCCAAGTATAACATTGCTTGGGGCAAGACACAGCAGGGCTCCAACAGCACACATGAAGAGAGCAGCACATCAGCAATCTGTGCCAGGGGAAACCCAGTCATCCAGTGTTGCAGAAACAGCCTTACAGGTCACAAGAGGTTGAAGCACCAGCCAGTAACAACAAGACCAACTAACACCAGTGAGAACTAGATGGCAAAAGGCAAATGTAGAAACATTACTAACAGAAATCAAGGCAATATGGCAACATCTGAACCCAATTCTCCCACAACAGCAAGTCCTGGATACCCCAACGCACCAGAAAAACAAGATTTGAATTTAAAATCACTGGTCATGATGCTGTTAGAGGGACACATGAAGGACATAAATAAATCTCTTAAGGAAATTCAGGAGAAAATGGATCAAAAGTTAGAAGCCCTTACAAGGGAAACACAAAAGTCATTTAAAGAAATTCAGGAGAATATGGGTCAACAGATAGAAACCAATAAGGAGGAAATGAAAAATCACTTAAAGAAATACAGGAGAACGTTGGTCAACAGGCAGAAACCATGAAAGAGGAAACACAAAAATCTCTAAAAGAATTATAGGAAAACATAGACAAGCAAGTGAAAGAACTGAGAACAACCATCCAGGATCTAAAAACAAAAGTAGAAACAACTAAGAATCACAATAGGAAACAATGTTGGAGATAGAAAACCTTGGGAAGAAATCAGGGGACATAGATGCAAATATCAACAACAGAATACAAGAGATAGAATAAAGAATCTCAGATGCTGAAGGTACCATAGAAACCATGAACTCAACAGGCAAAGAAAACGCAAAATGCAAAAGGCTTGTAACCCAAAGCATCCAGGAAATCCAGGACACAATGAGAAGACCAAACCTAAGGATTATAGGCATAGATGAGAGTGAAGATTTACAACTTAGAGGACCAGAAAATATCTTCAACAAAATTAATGAAGAAAACTTCCCTAACCTAAAGAGAGAGATGCCCATGAATATGCAAGAAGCCTACAGAACTCCAAACAGACTGGACCAGAACAGAAATACCTCACATCATATAATAAACCCCCAAATGTACTAAAGAAAGAAAGAATGTTAAGAGCAGTAAGAGAAAAAGGCCAAGTAACATATAAAGGAAGACCTATCAGAATTATACCAGACTTCTCACCAGAGACCATGAAAGCTAGAAGATCCTGGGCAGATCTCATACAGACTCTAAGAGAACACAAATGCCAGCCAAAACTACTATACCCAGCGAAACTCTCAATTACTACAGATGGAGAAACCAAGATATTCCATGACAAAACCAAATTTACACAATATCTTTCCACAAACCCTGCCCTACAAAGGATAATAGGGGCAAAACACCAATACAAGGAGGGAAACTATACCCTGGAAAAAGCAAGATAGTAACCTTCTTTCATCAAACCCAAAAGAAGATAACCACTCAAATATAAAATTAACATCAAAAATGACAGGAAGCAATAATCACTATTCCTTAGTATCTCCTTAATATCAATGGACCCATCCCCCCCCCCCACACACACACACAAAAGACATAGACTAACAGACTGGATAAGGAAACAGGACTCTACATTTTGCTGCATACAGGAAACACACCTCAGTGTCAAAGACAAAAACTACCTCAGAGTAAAAGGCTGAAAACAATTTTACAAGCAAATGGTCTCAGGAAACAAGCCAGAGGAGCCATTCTAATATCAGATAAAACTGACATTCAGCCTAAAGTCATCAAAAGAGACACTGAGGGACACTTCTTGCTGGTAAAAGGAAAAATCCACCAAGAAGAACTCTCAATCCTGAACATCTATGTTCCAAATGCAAGGGCACCCTCATTCATAAAAGAAACTTTACTAAAGCTCAAAGCACACATTGCACCTAACACAATAATTGTGGGTGACTTCAACACCCCACTGTTCTCAATATCAGAAAAACAGAAACTAAACAGGGACACAGTGAAACTAATTGAAGCTTTGGACCAATTGGATTTAATATATATATATATGTATATATATATATATATATATGTATATATATATATATAATAAAACAATTATATATATATATATATAAATAAATAATTGTTATATATATATATATAATAAAACAATATATATATAAATAAAACAATTCATCCTAAAGCAAAAGAATATACCTTTTTCTCAGCACCTCATGGTACCTTCTCCAAAATCAGTCATCTAATTGGTCACAAGACAGACCTCAACAAATATAAGATCAAACTAATCCCATGCCTCCTATTGGATCACTATGGAGTAAAAGTGGTCTTCAATAGCAACAAAAATAACAGAAAGCCCACATACACATGGAAACTGAACAATACTCAATGACACCTTGGTCAAGGAAGAAATAAAGAAATCAAAGACTTATTAGAATTTAACGAAAATGAAGACGCAACATACCCAAATCTATGGGACACAATGAAAGCCGTGCTAAGAGCAAAACTCACAGCCCTGAGTGCCTGCAAAAAGAAGCTGGAGAGAGCATACACTAGAAGCTTAACAGCACAACTGAAAGCCCTGGAACAAAAAGAAACTAATTTACCCAGGAGAGAAGAAGACAGGAAATTATCAAACTCAGGGCTGAAATCAATCAAGTAGAAACAAAGAGAACCATACAAAGAATCAATAAAACCAGGAGCTTGTTCTTTGAGAAAATCAACAAGATAGATAAACCCTTCACCAGACTAACCAAAGGGCACAGAGACAGTATCCAAATTAACAAAATTAGAAATGAAAAGGGATATATAACAACAGAAACTGAGGAAATTCAAAAAATCATCAGATCCTACTACAAAAGCCTATACTCAAAACAACTGGAGAATCTGGAGGAAATGGATAATTTCTTAGACAGATACCAAATGCCAAAATTAAATCAGGACCAAATAGATCATCTAAATAGTCCCATAACCCCTAAAGAAATAGAAGGAGTCACAGAAAGCCTTCCGACCAAAAAAAAAAAAAAAAAAACCACAGGACCAGATGGTTTCAGTGCAAAATTCTATCAGACCTTCAAAGAAGACCTAACATGAATATTCTTCACTCTTCAAACTATTCCACAAAATAGAAACAGAAGGAACACTACCCAAAATGTTCTACAAAGCCACAATTACGCTGATACCAAAACCACACAAAGATCCAACAAAGAAAGAGAACTTCAAGCCAATTTCCCTTATGAATATCGATTCAAAAATACTCAATAAAATTCTTGCCCACTGAATCCAAGAACACCTCAAAAAGATCGTCCACCAGGATGCAGGAATGTTTCAATATATGGAAATCCATCAATGCAATCCACTACATAAACAAACTCAAAAAACCACCTGGTCATTTCATTGGATGCTGAAAAAGCATTTGACAAAATTCAGCATCCTTTCACGCTAAAAGTCTTGGAAAGCACAGGAATTCAAGGCCCATACCTAAACATAATTAAAGCAATATACAGCAAACTGGTTCCCAACATCAAACTTAATGAAGAGAAACTTGAAGCAACCCCACTAAAATCAGGGACTAGACAAGGCTGCCCCCTCTCTCCATATCTTCAATATAGTTCTTGAAGTTCAGGCTAGAGCAATTAGACAACATAAGGAGGTCAAAGGGATACAAATTGGAAAGGAAGAAGTCAAACTATCACTATTTACAGATGATATTATAGTATACTTAAGTGACCCAAAAAACTACCAGAGAACTCCTACAGCTGATAAACAACTTCAGCAAAATGGCTGGTTACAAAATCAACGCAAGCAAGTCAGTAGTTTTCCTCTACTCAAAGGATAAGAAGGATAAGCAGACTGAGAAAGAAGTTAGGGAAATGACACCCTTCACAATAGCCACAAACAACATAAAGTATCTTGGTATGACTCTAACCAAACAAGTGAAAGATCTATACGACAAAAACTTCAGGTCTCTGAAGAAGGAAATCGAAGAAGACCTCTGAAAAATGGAAAAATCTGCCATGCTCGTGGATTGGCAGGATTAATATAGTTAAAATGGCCATCTTGCCAAAAGCAATCTACAGATTCAGTGCAATCCCCATCAAAATCCCAATTCAGTTCTTCATAGAACTGAGAAATTAGAAATTAGAAAGAGAAACTCTCAAATTCATCTGGAATAACAAAAAACCCAGGATAGCTAAAACTTTTCTCATCAGTAAAAGAACTTCTGGGGGAATCAGTATCCCAGACGTCAAACATTACTACAGAGTTAAAAACTGCATGGTATTGGTACAATGAAAGGCAAGTGGATCAATGGAATAGGATTGAAGACACAGAAATGAACCCACACACCTATGGTCACTTGAGCTTTGACAAAGGAACTGACAACATCCAGTGGAAAAAAGATAGTCTTTTCAACAAATGGTGCTGGTTCAATTGGAGGTCAGAATGCAGAAGAGTGGGAATTCATTCATTCTTATCTTCTTGTACTAAGCTCAACTCCAAGTGGATCAAGGACCTCCACATAAAACCTGACACACTGAAACTAATAGCAAAGAAACTGGGGAAGACCCTTGAGGACATGGGTACAGGGGAAAAGTTCCTGAACAGAACACCAATAGTACCAATAGTGTACACTCTAATATCAAGAATTGGCAAATGGGACCTCATAAAATTACAAAGTTTCTGTAAGGCAAAGGACACTGTCAAAAGGACAAAACAGCAACCAACAAATTGGGAAAAGATCTTCACCAACCTCTAAATCAGACAGAGGGCTAATATCCAATATATACAAAGAACTTAAGAAGTTAGACCCCAGAGAACCAAATAACCCTATTAAAAAATTGGGTACAGAGCTAAATAAAAAAATTTCACCTGAAGAGCTTCAGATGGCTGAGAAGCACCTTAAGAAATGTTCAATATCATTAATCATTAGGGGAATGCAAATCAAAACAACTCTGAGATTTAATCTCACATCAGTCAGAATGGCTAAGGTTAAAAACTCAGGAGACAGCAGGTGTTGGCAAGAATGTAGAGAAAGAGGAACACTCCTCCACTGCTGGTGGGATTGCAAGATGGTACAACCACTTTGGAAATCAGTCTGGCGGTTCCTCAGGAAACTGGACGTGACACTTCCGGAGGACCCTGCTATACCTCTCCTGGGCATATACCCAGAGGATTCCCCAGCATGCAATCAGGACACATGCTCTACTATGTTCATAACAGCCTTATTTATAATAGCCAGAAGCTATTATAAATAGAACCCAGAAAGAACCCAGATGTCCCTCAATGGAGGAATGGATACAGAAAATGTGGTATATTTACACAATGGAATACTACTTAGCAATTAAAAACAATGAATTCATGAAATTCTTAGGCAAATGGTTAGAACTGGAAAAGATCATCCTAAGTGATGTAACCCAATCACCAAAGAATACACATGTAATGCAATCACTGATAAGTGGATATTAATTAGCCCAGAAGCTCTGAATTCTCAAGACACAGTTAGCATATCAAATGATACACAAGAAGAGGGAAAGAGTGGGCCCTGGTTCTGAAAAGACTTGATCCAGCATTGTAGGGGAGTACCAGGACAGAGAAATGGCGCGCGTGGGGGGGGGGGGTGATTGGGAAATGGGTGGAGGGAAGAGGGCTTATGAGACCAATGGGGAGGGGCAGGAAAGGGGAAAGCATTCGGAATGTGAACAAAGAATACAGAAAATAATTTTAAAAAATTTTTAAAAAATCAAAATTCTCACTACAACTATATGCAAAAGTTACATAAGTAGAAGTATTAAAGTCAGGCAAAGACAGAGTATGGAAATAAAACATTATCTTCCTAAATAGGATGTTGTCCATGATAGGAAACTTCGTATCCACTGAACTGCATCGATAGCCTTCTTTTTACTTTGTGAGACAGTTCCACTAACTTTTCCAAGTGAGCCTTGAACTCCTGAACCTCCCTGCCTCTGCCTCCCAGGTATCTGGATTAAAGTCCTACACATCTATGCCAAGTGCCCTCATCCTTATCCAAAAAGCACCTGTCAGATACCTATTACATACAAAGCATCTGCTAGATAGGAAGTTAAAGATCAATAATAAAAAAATCCAGATCATCAAATTCCTATCTGGACAGTGAGGACAGGCATGCCCATAGGCAATTACATACTGTGTGGATGATTAGACAGAAGTATGAATGAACTGCTGTGGGAACACAGATGGAGCTTGTTCAGATGAGGAGGATCATGGGAAGCACCTCAGGAATGTGACAACTGTAAAACTAGAGGAAGACTGGCTCTTTGTTTTATAAGGAGATGGTTTTCAAATACACATTTTGCTCTTAAAAAAAAAAGAGCAAGCTGACATCTGTTACAAAAGTGTAGGGGGCCTAGGTCCATCCCATGCATGCTCTTTGGTTGGTGGTCAGACTCTGAGCCCCTATGGGCTTAGGTTAGGTAGGTTTTCTTGTGTTTTTGACACTCTCCTCCAACCTCCAATTTCTTCAATCTGTATTCCCCTCTTCTGCAACATTCCCTGAGCAGTGACTAATGTGGCTGTGGGTTTGTTTCCTTCAACTGCTGGGTAAAGCTTCTTAGATGACTGTTAACATCCTTTCTGCAAGCATAGAAGAATATCGTCAATAGTGTTGGGAATGGGCTATCTCTCGTGGCATGGGTCTCAAGTTGGGTCAGTCATTGGTTGGCCATTTCTGCTCCTTCTTTATCCCTGTATATCTTGTAGGCAGGACAAATTGTGGGTCAAAAGTTTTATAGGTGTGTTGGTGTCCTCCTCCCTCCATGGAAGTCTTTCCTTATTACAGGATGTGATAGTTTTGGGTTCCATATCCCCTGCTGTTGGGAGTCTTAGCTAGGGGTCATCCTCATAGGTTCATGGGAGTTTCTGCCGCTGTCCTGTTTTTAGATTATCCCAGAATTAAAGCCAAGAACATGGAGGGATGCTGTTATGAGCTTGTTCTCCATGGCTTATTAATGGCTTGCCTGAATTCAAGACTACCTACCCAAGGATGGTACCACCTACATTGGTTTGTGCCTTCCCAAATTAATCATTAATCATTTAATCAAAGCCAGTCTGATAGAGGTGCTTTATCTGTTGAAGCTCCCCCTTCCCAGATGACTCTAGTTTTTGTAAAGTTGACAAAAACCTAGCCAGCACAGGAGTGTTTGGCTAATAGCTCGGGTAAAGGTGCCTCAGTGGCACAGTGGCGGCCTAGCTACACAAGGTTTTGAGTTTACTTCACATTACTGTTTTTAACGTGAGAAAACAAAACCGGATACAGGGCATGCAGCATCTCAATTTTTGCTAAGTCGTATCGAACTATCCCAAGCTTATAAATTTAGATAACTAAGATCATAAAAGCATGCCAAAGGCAAGGTGGTCATAGAATAGAGAACTTCTACTTTTCTATTTTAGATAAACATTTAGAATTTCCTCTTTAATATAGTTTTCAATTTTATTAATGATATTTAATATTACAGTAGTACTAAAATGTAGTTGCTGCATATTATTTCTTATAGATCTATAAAAATGAATTTTATAGGGTTTTGAAACACATTTATTCCCCTTTTAATAGTAGTTTTTTGCATTTATATCCACAAAACAATATGAAATAGATTTCTAAAGGGCTGGAGTATGCTAGGGTTTACTACTAAATGTCTACCAAAAGATAAACTAGTAAGATAGTGATGGTTTGTGTCAAATATCCAGGTGTTTGATGTTGAAAACTGAATTGTAACCTTCCTTGATGAAGCCGCTGTGAGGGGTCCTTCCTATGAACTGTTTGATACATAAGATGTTGCCCATGTTTGATACATAAGATGTTGCCCATGTTTGATGCATAGGATGTTGCCCATGTTTGATGCATAGGATGTTGCCCATGAGGCACGTCCAGATCTCATGCAAGAGGAAAGAGCTGAGCTAGGGAAGGAGCCTGGGAAACAGGCTCAATAAAAGGTAAGCCAGGTGTATCCAGTGGGGATAGTTCCAAGACCAAGTGGTATACAGCTATTAAGTGGAGCAGGCATACAGAGAAAAGTTTTGTCATTTGATACTCAGAAACAGATAGCATCCACATAATTTTTGACAGTTTATTCTAAGGCAGAAATACAGAGACCAGGGTGCTGGAGAGGAGGGGTCGGTGATAGTGGCACTGACAAAGGTCTACAGGAGCCAGTTCCTGGAAGGAAACTTAGGTAAACCTTGTGATGGAGCAACAGATGAGGCTTGAGTTCAGAAAGAGCACATTTCAGGCAGAGGAAATTGAAGCATGGTACTGTGGGTGTGGACTGACTCTTAGCGTGCTCTGATTATTGATAACACACCCAAGAGTATTAACAGCTGCTGCCGATTGCGTGCTCACTGTGTACAGAAGTGCATCTCCTTTCATTTCAGAGTAATCCCTACTTTGTAATCCAATGAGGTTGTTTTATCAGCGTCTACATTCCAAGACAGAGAAATGTTGACCAATTTGAAAACTCGAACAAGGTCACATAACACAGACCGAGACATGATTTCAATGCAGATGCGACTTCCCAGCCTGGGTTCTTGGATGCCGCCCAGAATTTCTGATTCTAAATTCTCTGGCATGCTGCCTGGTTAGGATCTGACGAGGAACCAGATGGCCCAAATCAGTTGCTGGAGGCATCAGAGACTTAGCATTACAGGACTTTGAGTCATTGTCTCTTTTGTCTATACTCTTAAATACAGTGATTTTTTTCATTCACTAAATGAATAATTATTCTTTTTATTTTATTGACTTTTATTTATTTTTATTTTCAGTGTGGGGTATGAAGACAAGGAACGCTAGGTGAGTAATCTCCCATTGAGATAACAACTTAACTTTTGGGTTGGCTTTTAAAGAAAAAAAGTAAGAAGATAAAAGAAGGGGCTTCAGATTTAGCTCCATGGTAGAGTGCTTGCCTAGCAAGCACAAAGCCCTGGGTTTGGTCCTCAGCTCTGAAAGAAAAGAGACAAAGAAGATGAAAGAAACAATAAAAAACTGAAAACAAATAAATGAAAACTAAAATAGCCAGCTACAAACCTTCTTGGTAATGGCAAGACAAATTTGTGGTTAGGGAGAATAAAATTGTCTCCCCCATGAAGGTAAGACATGATATAAAAATAAAATTCATGCATGAACCTTCAGGATCCATTTGCACCCATCCAACTGTATACTTTAAAAAATTAGTCAGTCATGTGCACTGTTCCAATTTAGTGCATTTATGTGCAAATTGAATTAGATATCTATTGGCAAGCCAAATGTGTTAATTCAGTTTGTCTCTTCAGATATGCTGCTCCTGTGTATGTGCCTGATACCTAGTAAGTACTCAGTAGTTAGCTGCTGCTCTAATTTGTGTTGTTATTATTTTGTGCAATGTAATCAATGTTATTGCTACAAAGGCTTTAGATTGAGGACCCTGTATTAAAGTACTTCTGTATTTCTAGTGGCCATTAGCCAGGACATCATGAGGGACTTTAGGAAAGATTAGCTAATGAGTGGTTCAATCCATTAATGAGACAGCTCAGCTGTGCTTTCTCTTCCCTTAATGGCAGATCGTCCTACTCTCCAAGGCACTATTAAAGCCATTAAAATAACTAATAAGGTCATTATCATTGTCAGAAAAGCCCCAGCCCGAGCAGACATTTTTCCTGCTAAATGTTTCATTAGTAAGTATTTGTTCGAGTAGAACTCCTTAACATGCTTAATCAAATCAACAGAGTCCAATAACAACCGACCAGAGATCCAGATCTAGGACATTTGGGTCAGAGCAAGAAGAACATATCGGTGAAATAGCATATGGGTCCTTTGGCATTGCTCTAATGAGAACCTGAGAATGAGTTAGGGGGAGGAAGGATGTGTGTTGGTCCTGTTTCTCACATTTGACTCTGTGGTCCTTGGTCCCATTAATTCTGAGCCTGTAATGAAGGTGAACATGATGATAGCATGCCCATCCAGGGTTTGGGATGTTGTACATTGTGGCTGACAGGAAGCAGAGATGGAAGAAAGAACTGACAGTGAATAGCACTCTCAGAAGCATGTCACCAGCAACCTGCTTCTTTCAACTAGGTCTTACCTTCTAAAGAACCACCCAAAAGGTCACCAATAGCTGGGGCCACACATTCAGTGCATGAGCCTGGATGTGGTGCTTTAGAGTCAAGCCTTCATGTTGGCTTGTTCTATGTTAAATCATAAAAACACTATAGCTTTACATGTTAATCAGACCTATGTTAAATCCATAACATATCCTGTGCAGAATATAGATAGACATGGATGATTAGTAAAGATTGAGTAATCATATGGCAATAGTGTCCTTGGCTTTCACCTGAGCTCACAGATAACTAAAACCAAGATAGAAGAAGAATATTTCTGTCTTCACTTAAATCTGTCCCTTTTGCTTTATCTATTTATATGATTCTATATGATTTGGCCCATACAATTGCCCGACTCTATTCTAAGATTCTATATGATTGACATATAAGCATATAAATCAAGAGGTATCTGAAAAAGGGTAATTTTTAACCTATCTCATTCCACCTATAAGACTGAGGATATAGGTAAGAATATATGAGTCATTTTATTGTCATTATTGACAATACTATATTCTAGATCTCAAAAAAGTACCTAAAAGTTTCGAGTCATGGTAGTAAACCTGCTCTCACAATGGGTTCCAGAAATATCAGTCACACTAACTACCTGTGATAGTTTATATATATTAGGCCCAGGAAGTGGCACTATTAGAAGGCTTCACTCTGTTGGAGTAGGTGTGGCCTTGTTGGAGTAGGTATGTCACTGTGGGTGTGGGCTTTAAGACCCTCATCCTAACTGCCTGGAAGTCAGTCTTCTATTAGCAGCCTTCAGATGAAGATGTAGAACTCTCAGCTCTGCTTGTACCATGCCTGCCTGGATGCTGCCATGCTCCCACCTTGATGTTAATGAACTGAACCTCTGAACCTATAAACCAGCCCCAATTAAATGTTGTCTTTATAAGACTTGCCTTGGTCATGGTGTCTGTTCACAGCAGTAAAACCCTAAGATACCACCCCACTACAGGATCATCCTTAAATGAAAGCAACTATATACCAAGTCCTCTTGATCTCCCACCACAGTAAGAACAATCATCTGATAGGAACCAGATTATCCACTGGAGATGAGAATTTCTCCAGAGGCACCTTGAAAACCTGGGACTGAGATACTAGCCTTGCTTGTCCAGGATACAGTTCTTAACTCCTGCTCAGCTCTTCCTGCTGAAAATGAAAGCACATTCCAGAATCCTGAGGATGATCAAAGATCTTGGTTTCCATCTTCCCAGCAGGACCATCTTGATTAAAATTATTTCCTGCCTTTTGACTTTTACTTCTCTTTTCTATCTTTGAGGTGAATGGCTGGCCCTAATTTTTTGGGTGTCCCGTGTCCTGTTTCAGGTTACAGTAGCATCACTGGCATCAATATCTAGGAGTCCCACACCCGTCAGCTATAGCAGCTAGTCTACTAACATAGTCTATTACTCCAAGAGTTAACTAATAGGATTGCATGAAGTTAAAGCTTTTGCACAGCAAATGACACAATTAGTAGAGTAAAACACTCAAGAATCTGAGATCTGAGCATCCATTCCTCTTTCTCCTTTGCCTTGCTGTATTGTATGCCATATAATTGCCTTGTTTCCTTGAAAAATTGCACCCCATGCAAGAAGTCTGCTTATAACAAACTAACAAACAGATTCCTCTTCTCGCATTCTTAGGCAAGTGTGGGTGATCAGTAATGGCTTAACTAATCATACGTGATCAAATATATTACGTCCTATATGAATTATTTTTCTTTTTTGCTACTTCAGAATATCTGACAGAAATGAGTTAAAGGAGAAAAGGCTTATTTTGGCTCACGGTTTCAGAGCATTTTGAAATCATGGTGGGAGAGACATGACAGTCTTCATGGCCACATAGATAAGTTTATGGTGGATAAGTTATGCAAATGGCAGCAGGCTAGGAAGAAAAAGCAGGTTCAATCCAGATGGGAGTACACTCTTGAAAGGCATGCCCCTGGTGATCTAATTCCACCATCAAAATCCTTTTTTCTAAAAGTTCCACAGCCTTTAAAATATGCCACAAACTGGGAATAGCAATCAGAACATTAATCTAAAGGACATCACAAATTCTAATCATAATGCCTTGGACCATTTTAATATAAGTCATAGGAATTCATGTGAGTGTTTCCAGTAGTATTTTATATTTTATCAAATATATTGAATTATCAAATTATAAATTGTTTAATCCAATCTGTAGGCTGCCATTTTGTCCTAATGACAGTGTCTCTTGCCTTCCAGAAGATTTTCAGTTTCATGAGGTCCCCATAAACCTGAATTTATCAATTGTTGATGTTAGAGGCTGAGCCATTAGTGTTCTGTTCAGAAACTTGTCTCCTGAACCAATATATTCAAGGCTATTTCCCAATTTCTCTTCTATTAGATTTAGTGTGTCCAGATTTATGATGAGGCCTTTGATCCTGTTGGACTTGAGTTTTGTGCAGGGTGATAGATATGTATTTGTATTCTTCTACATGCAGATATCCAATTAGAACAGCCCCCATTTGTTGAAGATGCTTTTCTTTTTTCCCATTGTATGGTTTTACCTTCTTTGTCCAAAATCAACTGTCCACAGGTATGTGGGTTTAATTAGGGTCTTCAATTTGATTCCATTGATCCACCTGTCTGTTTAGATACCAATACCATGCAATTTTTATTACTATTGCTCTGTAGTACAGATTGAGTTCTCATATTCTCTTTTATTGTACATCATTGTTTTAGCCATCCTGGATTCTTTGTTTTTCCATATGAAGTTGAGAATTGTTCTGTCAAGGTCTGTAAATTTTGTTAGAATTTTGATGGGAATGTCATTGAATCTATAAATTGCTTTCAGTGAAATGCCTATTTTCACTATGTTAATACTACTGATCCATGAACATGAGAGATCTTAGATCTTGGGGACTCTTATGGAAGAGTTGGGGGAAGGATTAATGGCTCTGAAGGGGATAGGAACTCCACAGAAAGACCAACAGAGCCAACTAACCTGGACCCTTAGGGGCTCTCAAAAACTGAACTACCAACCAAAGAGCAGCATACATGGGCTGGACCTAGGCCTCCCCACACAGATTTAGCAAGCGTGCAGCTCAGTCTTCATGTGGTTCCCAAACAACTGGAGTTGGGGCTATCCACAAAGCTATTGCCTGTCTGCAGTATCCATTCTCTTCACGTGGCTGTCTTGTCTGGCCTCAGTGGCAGAAGACACACTTAGCCCTGTAGAGATTTGATGTGCTATGATCAGGGGGGTGGGATACACAAGGAGGGCCTCCACTCTGTCAGAGAAGGGGAGGAGGTATAGGAGGAGAGAAGGTGGGAGTGGGGCACCTGGAGGGGGAACAGTGATCAGGATGTAAAAGTGAATAATAAATAAATAAACAAATAATCTTCTCATTTTATCAAGTATATAATATCCTCATTTCAAAATACATATCTGTTTCATGGGGAAATTTTTACACAAGTTTCTAATTTGTATTTAGTTCATCAAATGTTCACAAGTAGGATTTTTGACACAGGTCTCTGAGAATTAACTTGTTTTCAAATTCTTTAAATGATGAATAATTTCATTTATCTTGTTAAGTCAACATATAAATCCTACTCATTAGTATATATGGATGAACAGTATAAGGTAAAATATAATTTGCCTAGCAAGAATTTTAATTCCCTTTCCCAGAAAGCCAATGAATCAAAATAGCAAATAATCCAAATTGAGGAAATTGATTATATTTAATTCATTTCAGTAATTAAAATACCTTTGGTCCCATAACAATTTAATGAGACTTCCAAAGGACAAAAAACAAAAAAACATGATGAGAATATAAAGTTATAGCTTTGTGATATTAGAGGAAGACATAGCTAGCACTTGCCCATTGTGTGCAAAGAACCTAGGTTCAAGCCCCAGCAACACAATGAAAAACACTGATGGAGTCTACTGATCATCTCTTTAAAGACAAGTCTTAACAAGGCTTTGCTGAAATCCTATCCAAATGCCAACTCAGACAGCAGACCAGAGCCAGGACACTAGGGTAGTTAGTATTTTGTCACAGGATAAACAGTACCACATACTTCAATATAAAGATAAAGCTGGGAATATTGCTTCCAGTTGGAATACTTTCAGTTATGAAAATGGAAATGATCCTCTTAGGCACTAGGAAGGGAATCTTAGTGCATATTACTGGTAGGGACTTGTCCTCAGTGAGCCACCAATGGGGCACAAAATTGGGTAATTCTAGTGGTCACTCAACACAATATTTTTAAAAATTAAGTTGAATAAGAAATAGAAAAACCCATGGAAACGACTGTCCTATCCCACCGGATTTTCCATATCGTAAAAACCCATGCAGTGCTGCAATTTGGACCTGGTATAATTACTTAATTGTGTCACCCGAGAACCAACCATGATTGAAGTGTAGCAGTGTAGCAGTGTTGGGAAATGGGGCCTCAGTGAGAAGAAATGAGTGCCTACTTAGGAAATGTAAGAAATGCACACTCTAAGCCTGAAGGAGAAAGACTAAAATTAATTATAATTTAAAATCAGAATTTTCAGAAAGTTCCAAAGTGGGAGTGGGTTGACACCATTAACTGGTGAAGCATGAGTTGAGAAAGGAGTTAAATAAGCTAACAAAACATGCAAGGCGTTCTCTCTCTCTCTCTCTCTCTCTATCTCTATCTATCTATCTATCTATATCTATATATATATATATAGATATTACATATATATACTACATATATAATATATGGAACCTATGTGCACACAGTATATATGTATGTGTATGTAAAGTCTGTGTGGGCATATATGCATGCACATGCATGTGTGTATGTGTGTGTGAGAGAAGCATCAAAAATTTATATATTTTTCCTACTTGATACCACCTGGGAACTTCCTGTCTCTACTGCTATAAAAGAGGAAGCTTTACCTTTTAACATCGGAACAATAAAAAAGCACTTATTTAAACCTTTAGGCACATGAAGCACTAAGTATTGATTCAATTAAAACCTACATATTCACCTGTCATTGCTGTAAAACAGAAGATAAACTAAATGTACATCTGAATCAAACATTTTCCTTGTAAACCATCTTCAATCTCTTTAGTTTGTTCAGATATATCTGTGGGATCTGGTCAAGTGTAAATGAAACCTAAGTAGTCCCTGGATACTTTGAAATTCCCTGAAAATTATTACAGCTATTGATCTATCTTCTACTTCTTGATCATAACCTACATGCCTTTGCAAGCTACAGCCAGAACTTTTTGTGTGATCCTTGGGAGCTATGTGCTGTGCTAATTAAGCATTTCTTTTTATCGAGGCAATGAAAATTTTGTAGGATTATCTATGTAATTAAGACTAATTTTCAAAGAAGGAATTATTCTTTTAGGAAAGTGATTGCTCGCTGAAATCAAGGAGAGAATGTGATGTACAATCCTTGTGGTGGTGCCTCCTTTAACCCAGTATTCCCTCTAATGCTCAAGATTTTGTCTCCTAAATAACTACTCATATTTTTGCCTTCCAATGATTCAAATGTAATTACTTCTATTATTTTGTACTCACTGTCAGGAAGAATGAATTACTTTCAGTTATTGTTTGATGTTGGTTAGGGAAGTTCAAAGACTCCTCAAACAATGTAGACATTACCATTGACCTTGGCTGACACTCTGCAAGTTGTATATACTCTATTGCTGAAGACTATCTACTGCATGCCTCTGACACAGGACTGAGGGGGAATTAAAATGCAAATGACCAAGCTGAAAAACCCACAAACCACAACAACCAGGATGACAAGATATCTCCCCGGGGTTAAAATAGTGTCACTTTTGTCTTTGTGGTAACCAACAGTCACTTAATTGAATGTAATCCCTACTCAGTAAGAAGATCTATGCTTAGTACTTTGAGCCTAACCAATTCTCCAAGGCTGGTGAGGAATGGATCCTAGAGAATAACCTACTAATGAGCATAATTTATAACTGTATTCTAAATACTTATCCTTATGCCCGCAGATAAGTATGACTCACACCACCTAAGAGAAGCTGTTACAGAAATATAGAACTCATCAAAACATAGAGAACAGACCCTGGAGTGCCCAACCTTAGGCTCAGGGAACATCATGGAAGACTATAAGAGGTTTTTGTTGGGTTGTTGTTGTTGTTGTTGATTGTTGGTGGTGATAGTGTTTATCCTTTTCAGATACAATGTATGCTGATTATAGTTTCCCCTCCCTCTACTCCTCTTAGCTCCTTTCCACTTCCCTTCCCCTCTGAATTCGCTCACTTTCTGTCGCATTAGAAATGAGCGGGCTTCTAAGAGGTGACAACCGAACATGACAAAACGAAATATAATAAGATGAAGTAAAACCTATCATTATCAAAGTTGGACATGACAACCCAACAGAAGTAAAAGAGTCCCAAGAGCAGGCATAAGAGCCAGAAACCTGTTTGGTCTCACGGTCAGCAGTCCCATAAAATACTAAGTGAATAACTGTACTTTGTATGCAGATGATGGAGTGCAGATCTATGTAGATGCTTGCAGTCTCTCTGAGCTCCAATGTGCCATGTTTAGTTAATTCAGGAGGCCTTGTTCCCCTCGTGCCCTTCGTCTCCTTTGGCTCTTAACAAACTTTCTGCCTCCTCTTCCACAGGAGTCCCTGAGCTCTGCAGGGAGGGATTTGATGGAGATTTTTCCATTTAGACACTCTCTCAGCATAATGTCTGGCTGTGGGTCTCTGTATCTGGTCCCATCTGCTGCTGAAGGAAGCCTCTCTGATGTAACTGGAGAAGGCACTGATCTATGGGTATAGCAGAATATCATTAGGAATCATTTTCTTGTCTTGCCTTGTTTACTGTAAGTCACTGGACTGTCTAGTCTCTGATTCTTAGTGAGTAAAGTAGTGTTGGGTATGGGTTCCTTCTTGTGGAGTGGGCCTTAAGATGAATCAGACATTGGTTGGCTACTTCCAAACTTTCTGTGCTACAATTGTGTATCTTGTAGGCAGGACAGATTGTAGTCAAAGGTTTTCTGACTGGGTTGGTATACTAGTTTCTCAGTAGCCTGCAGAGTATCTTCCCCACCATAGACACTAGAACTTAAAGGTAAAGGCTCCATGGTGGTACTAGCTTGGCTGTTCCATGTTTAATGAGTCCTGTAGCCTCCTCAGTCAACAACTCAGTTGAATGCAACCAAGTGTCACCACTTGAACCCTTCCCTAGCTATAAACATGGCCAGTTGAGATTCTGTATCCCCCATTACTAGGAGACCTCATTAGGATCACCTTCATAGATTCCAGGAAGTTCTAACTGCACTAGGCTTCCACACTATACCCCCTTATCCCTTCCTGCTATTTTGAGAGACAGCTCTTCCTGAATTCTCTTCCTTTAAACCCTCCTCTTTCCCACCTGATTCCCCCACCCTATGACACCTCCCCCAGGGAGATCTATATATCTCCCCAGACCTCTCCATTTTACCTAATACCTTTCTGCATTTACAAACTGAAACTTGGTTATCATTTAGTTAACAGCTAAGATCTACTTATAAGTGAATATATACCATATCTTTCTGGGATTCTTTACTTCACTCTGGATGAGTTTTTTTGGTTTTTTGTTGTTGTTGTTGTTGTTTTGTTTTGTTTTTTTGTCCAAATCAATCCATTGGTTGGCACACTTCATGATGTGATTTTATTTTAACATCTGAGTAATACTCCATTGTAAACATACCACATCTTCTTTTTCTGTTCTTCTCCTGCCCCTTAACATCTAGGTGGTTTCCAGCTTCTGGATATTATGAATAAAGTAACAATTGACATGGTTGAGCACGAGTACTTTCAGTAGGTTAGGACATCCTTTGAAAATATGCCCAAGAGAGTTATAACTGGGTCTTGAGGTAGATCAATTCCCAACTTTCTGAGAAACTGTCATATTGATTTCCATAGTGGATGTAGAAGTTGGTCCTTCTACCAGCAATGGATGAGTGTTTACTTACTTCACACCCTCCTGGACAGGGTGAGCTGTCTCTTGTGTTATTGATCTTACCCATTCTGACAGGTGCAAGATGGAATCTCAAAGTAGTTTTGATTTGCATTTCTCTATGGCTAAGGATTTTGAACATTTAAATGTTACTCAGACATTTGAGATTCCTTTATTGGAAATTCTTTTTTGAAATCTATTATCCATTTTTAAATTGAATTATTTGGGTTTTTTGATATCTAGTTTCTTTAGTTCATTACACATTTTGGACATTAGAAGTGAAAAAATCTTTTCCCACTCTTTAGGCTCCTGCTTTGTTCATTTGACAGTGTTGTCTGTTTTACAGAAGCTTTTCAGTTTCATGTGTTTCCATTTATCAAATGTTGATTTTAGTACATTATTATTGTTCTGTTCAGAAAGTTGTCTTCTGTGTCAATACATTCAAGGCTATACCTTATTTTCTTTTCTATCAGGTTCAGTGTGTTTGGTTTTATATTGATGTCTTTGTGTCAATTGAACTTGAGTTTTGTGCAGAGTGGTAAAAATGAATCTATCTGCATGCTTCTCCATGCCAACATTCAGTTTCACTGGTACCATTTGTTGAAGATGCCGTCTTTTCTCCATGGTGTATTTCTGGCTTTTTATCAAAAATCAGGTGTCTATAGATGTGTGAATTTATGTTTTGGTCTTCAACTTGATTACATTGGTCAATATATCCTGTTTTATGCCAATACATGTAGTTTTTATCACTACAGCTCTATAGCAGAATTTGAAATTGGGAATAGTGAACCCTCCAGCAGTTCTTTTATTTTCAGGATTGTTTTAGCTATCTGGAATTTTTGTTTTATTTTTCCATGTGAAATTGAATATTGTTCTATCAAGGTTTATAAAGAATTGTGTTGGAATCTTGATGGAGAAATTGTGTATTTGTAGATTTGTATGAATTTGTAGATTGCTTTTGGTCAGATAGCTGTTCTTGCTATGTTAATCTGATCAATCCATGAGAATGGAAGATCTTTCCAGCTTCAGATATATTCTTCAAATACTTGACCATACTTTTATCATACAAATCTTTCATTTGTGTGGTGGTTTGAATAGCAATGGCCCCCATGTGTTTAAATCTTTGGGCCATAGGGAATACTAACATTAGGAAGTGTGGCCTCATTGGAGTAGGTATGGCTTTGTTAAAGGAAGTGTGTCACTGTGGAAGCAGACTTTGAAGTCACATATTCTCAAACTATGCCTAATATGGAAGTCTTCTGTTGCCTGTGGATAAAGGTGTAGAACTATGGGCTTCTTTTCCAGCATCATGTTTGCTTGCATGATGTCATATTTCTTACCATGAAAATAATGGACTAAACCTCTGAAACTGTAAGCCAGCCTCAATGAAATATTTTCCTTTATTAGAGTTCCTGCAATCATGGTTTCAGCAGGAGGGGTGTTGTATAGGTCTGCCTTGGACTTCCCTTGGAGTAGAATGGGAGTGGGATGGGGGGACTGCTAGACTAGAGTCTAGGAGGAGTCATCAAGTTGAGGGAGGAAGGTTAGGAAGGGAAGATCTGTGGGGTTCACATGAGATGGGGCACAGGGAAGGCTGCTATTGAGTTCTTTTACAGAGTTGGGGATGAGACTGAGAGATGACTGGGGAACACAGAGAGAGCCTGTGGTTTTGTTTTGTTTTGTTATTTTTCTGAGGCAAGTTCTCACCACTTAGATCAGGCTGTCTTCTAATTGACAGTGATCCACTTGCCCCCACTTGTATTTATATGTATTTTACGTATGTGCTCACACACATGCATACATACACATAAATGCATATGTTTATATGTGAGATAATAGTAATAATAAAAGAACAAGAGGCTATAAACTTGAAAGTAGGGGCACTGGAGGGATTCTAGTGAGGGTATGTGAGAACCCTGTCAGATACATGTCAGCTCTCCATGAACAAGGATGAGGAATCACAGATGAACTGAAACTTTCCATTCTGCCCGGGACTGCGGGGGGGGGGGGGGGGGGGGAGGACAGATAAGGAAAAGCCCTAGACAGGGAACCACCCTGCCTAGGCTGAGGACCAAGAGGAAAGTGACTTCACAAAAAAGACAAAGTCAGGAAATGCCACAGATACCAAAAGGTGGGCAGGACAGGGCCAAATGCTGGAGACAACCCCATTCGAGTTGACCAATAATTTTAAATGTTGCTCAGGGTAACCAATCACAGTCATCCAACTCAGGTGACCGCTAAACTTACCGCCAAAATGTGTATAAAAAGTGTATGCTTTCTGAGCTCAGGGTCCTCTCTTGCCTGCATGCTAGGGGACCCCAACGCATGTTGGAACAATAAACCTCTTGCAGTTTGCAGTGATTCCAGTCTCTGTGGCCTTATGAGTGGGGGTCTTCTGACAGACTCTTACAGGTAACTGGAGGGGGCTGGAAGGAAAAAAGAAGGGGAAATGTAGTAAAATTATCTTTCAATTTTTAAAACCATTTTAAAAGCTAAAGAAAACAAGAAAAAGAAGACTGTGGGAGCCAGTGAGCCAAGACATCTATGGAAAGGCAGGTCTTCTGTATGTGACAGAGATGATGTGGGCACCTAAACAAGACTGGCACAAAGACACTGGTTGATGTGCCAAAGTGGGTGAGGAAAACCTCACAGGGCCCCACCCGAAGATGAGAAACTAGACAATCTGTGACTACAGAGTGAAGGAGAGTCAGTCTTCTCCAGTGATGAACCCTCGGATAACTTAACCACTCCCTGATGATCAGCCCTAACACACATGCACATGAACACACATGCACATGAAAGTATGCACACATACACCCACGTAAGTATGAATGCACTACACACATACACACACGTGCACACACATATACATGCATACACTCACATAAGCATGCACAAATGAATGCACCACACACACACTATGCATGAACCAAGAACAGACCATGCATGCATGTACCATGCACAGATCACAAACACACCACGCACAGATCACAAACACACCATGCACACACACACACACACACACACGCATGTACCTCATTCGAGCACACCACTTAAAGGACTCAGCAGGTTGTATATGCATGCATGTATTTATACATCTAACAGTAAACATTAAAGTCATGACTTTGCGAGGAAATGGGGAGGGGACACAGGAGAAGTTGAAGAAACAATTAGAAATGATGTGGTTCCAGGGAAGTTCTCAGAAAAGTTGATGAAATAAAATGAACACCTGATCTGCACATCCCAAAGGCCTGTTACAAAGGGGTAAGATAAAAGTGATTTGAAAAATCGTTCTTTGTGAGGAAACTGTTATGGTGTTAGTGAGGTAATGATGAGGTTTTGGTTTGCCATATTGTAGACATAAGAAAAACATCAAAGGGAAACAAAATCTGTAGAGAAGAACCTAAACATGGTTATTCCCCAAAGCAAATAGTTATAATACTAAGAAAATGCTTGGCTTTCACAGTTTTCCTTAGTAATTTTGCAGGCACCATTTCTTCTCTCAGGACCTTAGTATATCAGCATTGGACAGGACAACAGTTGACATTTTATCGGGTCAGTTTTGTGGGTGTGTTTCTTGTATAAATCAATAATAAACGTGTCAGCAATCAGTCTGTGCTTGGATGCTCCCGCGATGGGGAATTATCTCACAAGGGCACTAAGTCCCATTTTCAAGAGTTCTGTGACTAGAATTCCCTCAGGAGAATTCTATGATGATGGAGCGGCCACCCATTCATCATGTGCTCACCAGGCTTCTGACCTTCAAACCCTCCTGACTCCATTTTCTGTACTTCACTTAACCCAAGGCCACTCAGGCAGTCTAGACGGAGCACAGGCACATACCCACCAGGTTGTGCCTGGGCATTACTTCCTAACCAGTGTGAACTTCTCAAAAGTTAAAAAGTGTTGCTAGTTCATTTTAATTTATGCAAATACTGGACAGATAGAATAGAATTCCTCTCTGCCCTCTTGTCCTTGTCTTGCATGGCTTTCCCTGCTACTAACATCTTCCGTTATTGCATTATGCTCGCGATGCTTGATGAATCATATCGATAAATTATCATGAATAGACATCTACAGTTTGCATTAGAATGAACTCAGAAGCTTCCAACAAATGGATACTGACCTGCAAACACCATTAGATAGAGAATAGTTTCACTTCCTTAACGTTCCTTCATGTTTTGTGTATTTATCTCTCCCCTCCCTCTGAACCTCTGGGACTCACTGGTCTTAGATTATATAATGTAGAGACTTTTCAGACTGACCTTTGACTTGGTTGTAGGTCTTTAGGTTCCCTCCATATCCAGTTTTTTCCATTCATTCATAAAATTAATTAGTTTACATCCCGATCCCAGCTTCCCCTCCCTCCTCTCCTCCCAGTCTATTCCTCTCCCCTCCCCTCCCCCCATCTCCCCTCCTCTTCTCCTCAGAAAAGACAAGACCTCCCTTGGATAGCAACCTACCTTAGCCTATTAAGTTACAGTGCCTCCTAGGCACATCTCATTCTATGGAGGCTAGACAAGGTGGCCCAGTTAGGGCAAAGGAGTCCAAAGACAGAGCCAGAGACAGCACTTGCTTCTGCTGTTAGTCCCCCCCCACCCATATATTTTAATGCCTATTCCCTCTTTGCTTTTCATACTCAATAAAGTTTTATTGTACCCTTAGACTGACATTTGTTTACCTATCAGCCACAGAGTAACACTGACAGTTTCCACATTTTAGCAATCATAGCTAAAGCTACTAAAAAAATCCATGTGCAGGTTTTTAAGTTTTAGTTTACTTGCAGGAGTACCAAACTATGATTGCTGGATCTTAGAGAAGGGTATGCTTTGTTTTGTAAAGAGCTGATGCTAAAGTTTGACGTAAAGAACAATATTGATGAGGACTGGGAGCAGGGCCCAGCTGGTAAAGGCTTGCCTTGAAACCATAAAGACCTGAGCTCAATCCCGAGGAACCTGCAAACAAAATCTGGGAATTGTGAGATGCACTTGAAATCCCAGCCCTGAGAAGACAGAGACAGGTCAATCCTTAGGGCTCATTGGTCAACCAGTTTCAGAAAAGACAGAGACCCTGTCTCTAAAGTAGTGGCTGGCACACTGAAAATTGACATCTGAAGTTGACTTTTGATTTCATCCTGTGTCTACATATACATACATAGCCACACATTTACACACACACACACACACACACACATACACAGAGAGAGGGGGGGAGGGGCTGGCAACAACAGTGAATGAAGGTTCTGGTTGTTTCTCACTTCCCTAGCACTGATGGGCCTTGTTTAGGATTTCCATCATTCTAACGAGTATGTACTGTTATATCACTGTTTTAATTTTCTTTCCTCTAATGACTAAAATATCAAACATTTGTAAACCAGTTGTGTGGTTGTTTGAGAATTTTACACACAAGTTCTGTCTTTGCATTATTTCCAGTTCCCCCTCCCTTCTTCAACTCCGCCCCTGCCCCTTGACTTTCTCTCAAATCTATGACCTTTGGTCCTTTATTGTTGTTGTGAACATATGCATATGTATATATTATGTATTAATATATACACATATAACTTGCTGCATTCATTTAATGTTAGTCATGTTTGTATGTGTTTAGGGCTGACCACTTGGGATTGGATAATCTATTGGGCCTTCCTGGAGAACACTGATTCCTATTCATCCTCATATTTTATTCATTCATTCATTCATTCATTCATTCTCTCTCTCTCTCTCTCTCTCTCTCTCCCCCCCCCCCAGAAGCCTTTTATTGACAGAAGCGCCTTTTTCTAGGAATGGTGCTTTGTGAGACTTACTCTTCCTGTTGGGATGTCACCTGATGGTGTCAATTTTCAGGTTGTCTTTGGACAATATTATTGTTAAGATTTTATGGGTGCAATTTCCTGTCACATACAGAAAACTCCTGGATCTCTGGCTCTTATAATCTCTTCACTCTTGCTTTCTGCAATGTTCCCGGAATCTTAGGTGTAGTGGTAGGAACTGTAAACAAATCCATGAGGGTTAGGCACCTCATGGTCTGCTGTTCTGTGTTTTGACCAGGTGAGGATTTCTATGATGGCTTCCAAACACTTCAAAAACAAGTTGATTTGATGAGGGTTGAGAAGTGCCCTTATCTGTGGGTATAAGGATAGGTATTTAGAATGCTATTGGGAATTATACTGGTTTAGGAAAGTAGCTTCAGTAGGCTCTACTCTAGGGTTCATGGCCTCACCAGTCACAAGTAGTTGGCCAGGTTTACAGTACTAGACATAAATTCAGTCCTATTGAGAAGAACTTAAGACCTATTAGGTGGCTTTTGACTATTTCTTAGATATAAATACCACTATTGCACCTTGGGTGTGCTGGTCATCACTGTAGACTTTACAGTTGGGTGGGGTGATTGTTTGCCTCCCTTGGCAGCTTGCATAGCACCTTCAGATGTCTACTCAAGGAGGAGACTTCCAAGTCACTTCCAGCTCAGTTTTTCCAAGTCTTGTGTCTCAAGTGTCTAGTATCTTACAGCAAACTCTTACAGCATAGTTTCTACTGCTTTAAGAGACTCTTGAAGCCCTATAACCAACAACCAGGGGGGAGGTTTCTTATGCCTGGCATAGGGTGTTTTATTAAACAGTCTGTGGTTCTTGGAGTGAGTAGTTTTCTGTTAAATGTATTTCTTTGATGAGGTGTCTTGCTGGTTTTCTTTTGGAAGCATTGAGGATTAAGCCTGGGACTTTTCATATCCAGGCAAGCTCTCCACTGCTGAGATTTATACTTAGCTCTTCCTGATTTTCAGTGGGGTCTCAATAAGCCTCAGGGCTGGCCTTGGATTGTCTCTACTTGGCTCAGATTAGGAGCTCCAGCCAGCAGAACCAACAGGTCCTTTGTTTTTAATTGTTTTTATTTCTTATTGCTGAAAGACTCTATGTATTGGGTTCAGTCCTTTATCAGTCATGTACACTGCAAAAAGCACCTCTTGTCTAGGGTGTGTCTGTTCACTTCCTGACAGCTTTTACACAGAAGAGATTTTTTTTTTAAATTTTAATGACTTATCCTTTTCTTTTTTCATAGAACTGACTTTTAGTGCTTTGATCACCATATCCAAGATTACTTAGATTTTTCATTCATATTTGGGGAATTTAATAGTTTTCATTTCTTTGGCCTTTGATCCAGTTTTAGTGGTGTGTGTGTGTGTGTGTGTGTGTGTGTGTGTGATGTGTAATACCTGTGTTAAGATTCCTGTATGTGCATACAAATAGTCTACCATGATTAAGAAATTACACACACCCACTGATATTCTTGGTTCTTTTGCCAAAAAAACAGCTCATTGTACTTCTCTTTCTGAAGTCTCAATTCTGTTGCATTCATCTGCCTGTTCCTTCTCCAAAACTGTACAGAGCCATATTGGGTTGTCATGCCTTTGATAGGAACTTGACTTTGGCCAAGGACAATTCCTGGCTTCAGGCAGGAATCTGACATTAGGGCATAATAGGGAAGTATGTTACAGGAGGAATTTTTATCCTAAGGTGGAGAAGCTCAGAGTGAACGTTAAGTTCATTGTTCTTCCAGGTCTACAAATTCCTGAATTAAGCAGGTGACCCACCCAGCTGCCCAAGCAGTAGAGTCAAGAACTGCCAGAAGACTTCCCCAGAACTCAGCTTGGAGTCTGGGGGTGGGGGGGGGGGAGGGATTTGCCCAAACTGTTAAAATGCCTGACCTCAATTAAAGTTGGGGCCTCGATCGGTAAACTATCGTCCTGGCCTCGTTCTTTTCACCCCTTCCCCATCTATCCCTCAGCTTCTGTTCCAGCAACCCAGTTCGTAGTAGCTGCAGACAGCTACAGTATACAACACAAAAGCATTCCTTATTGTCCCCAGCTTTATATTAAGTGGTAAAGTAGGGTCCAAGTCTTTGGCATGTATTCTTTTCCTTCAATAGTCTGTGCCTCGCTTGGACCTTCTGTCTTTAACATAAGTTAGGAAGCTGTCTCTACTGGAGACAGAGGACCATTTTACATGGTGTCCTTCCATAAGCCTGAGAGAAATAATCATGCTTTTCCTGTGAGGCTCCTGTGAGGCTCCTGGAAATCAACTCAAAACAGGAAGCCGCGTAAGACAGGGAACCCCTTTAGCATTCTTACCTCTCAAGCTTGCCCTAAGAACATAATGGAAATTTTTTAACTACAGTTTGTTTTCCATTCCCTTCATCTCTGTTCTAGGATGCTGGAATCCTCTTATCTGGTAGTCACTTCCGTTTGGGAGATGGTTCCTCCAGGTCCCCAGTTCTCTATGAGATCTAATGCACCATTTACTTATGGGTTGCTTGTTACAAGAGGAATGATGACCTTAAGTTCCTTATATGCTGTACCAGAAAGTGGAAGTCCAGTTTATAATTCTAATAATGAGTAGAAGTTATCAATGGAAGCAATGAAATGTATTTACAAAGTAATATCTACTATGATGAATGTTTATATAACTTATTGACTCTTAACTTGAATTCTTTGCCATTCTTGTCTATTGATAATTAAAACAGTGTAGTCAGTAAAAATACAACAAAAAAGTGCTTTGGCAGAAACAAATATTACATACAATTTCAGCAATCATCAAGAACCTCTGTGGACATTTTGTTATATTTTATTGTAGTGTGTATGCAAACTTTGTTCTATTTTTCTCTTCCCTTTTTTTCTTCCTTCCTCCCTTTTTTTCCTCCTTTTCTGCCTCCCTTTTTCCCTCGTCCCTTCCTCCCCACAGGCACACATGCTAAACACTTTGTCCTCGTCTTGTAGCATTAGTCATGGAGATTGTGATACGGGTAGCAGGCGGGTCCTAGCTGGAGGAAGGGGGTCGCTGGAGGAAAGCCAGTGGAACTTACACCTGTCCTTGGTTTCTTCCTCTCTTTCCACTTTCTGTGTGGCATGAGGTGGACCTGATCCAAAGCATACGGGGACAGGCAGTTGTGAGTGAGACCTTTGAAACTGTGAGTCAAAATAAGTCTCTCCTTCCTTAAATTTTTATGTTAGTTCTTTTTACCGAAAAAAACTATATTATACAATTTATAAAATACTATAGTCTATAATACTATTTTTTTGCAGAAAATTACTATATTATGTTTTATTTTACTATTATCTCTTAGAGGCATGTTCCTTTTCTTAAAGAGACAGAAAGGGTACAGGTTGGAGGGGAGGAGAGGAACTGGGAGGAGTAGAGGGAGAGGGAATTGTAATCGTGATTTATTATGTGAGAAAACATATCCGCTTTGGATAAAATTAAAAAAAAAAAAAGACCCTGGAATGCATAGGCTCCTATGTTGCGAGCATTGTTTATAAATCAGTCGGATATGTCTCTGTCTGTTGCAGTAGCTGCTGGATGACCCTACCCACACTCAGTGTGGGGATTCCACGAATAACACTGAACTGCCAACCCTAGCGATAAATCCCTCAAGAAGCCACAACTGCTGGCAGGGTTTTATCTCCTCTGCCTCAAAGAGAATAGAACTGGAAATCTCAATGCCACTGATTTAGACACAGCAGATAAACAGAAGCAGCTTTGTTCTCTTTCTCTTTCAGTCCTGGAGATATGGATGGAAGAGCTGCTTCTAAAGTACTCCAGCCCACTTCAACCTCTGCCCAAGTACTCACTAACCAGCAACGAGGGAATCCATTACCAAGGCCGTTGCTGCAATCAGCAGTGTAAAAACCTGGCTCTCCTTCATGCTAAACAAAATTTAAGATCAAAGGAAGACCTTAGAAAACATGGTTGGTATCTGTTTCATTCATGATCTTCGGCTTCTAGTCTGAGAGAAAAATAATTTTCTCATTTTTTACCTAGGAAATCTGAATGAGTAAAAAGTAATCTCAGGTTAGTTGTCAGTGTGGATCATGAGAAAGAAGGCATGATAAATAAAGGTTTGTCATTTCAGCTAGACAAAGACGAAGAGAGGGAATTCGTTAACCAGGATTAGGTTGTAGCATTTAAACCACCCGCTCTCTCTTTCTGTTGTGTGGCTGCAACAGAAAAAGTCATCTGTGTGAAATCCTCTCTGCATAAGGGCAGCACTTTCTCTTTCTTTCTTTCTCTCTCTCTTTCTTTCTTTCTTTCTCTCTCTCTCTCTCTTTCTTTCTTTCTCTCTCTCTCTCTCTCTCTCTCTCTTTCTTTGTCTCTTTTTTTGTTATTTTATTTATCTACAATTCAAATGTCCCCCTTCCCAGTTCCCCTCCCCCTCCCCCTGCCTCTATGAGGGTGCCCCCTACCCACCCACTCCCGCCCCACTGCCCTAACATCCCCCTATGCTGGAGCATCAATAGGAAGCACTTTCTAATGTGATTCTCCGTATCAGTCTAAATATCTACACATCTTATAGCTGGGGACAAAATTTCTAGACAGCTTAACTACCTTATTACTAACAAAAAAAAATCCTTCTGCCCGTGTGTGTGTGTGTGTGTGTGTGTGTGTGTGTGTGTGTGTTGTATGGTCATACATATACATAATATAGGTATACATA
The DNA here is from genome assembly GCF_947179515.1 of Apodemus sylvaticus. Classification (NCBI taxonomy): domain Eukaryota; kingdom Metazoa; phylum Chordata; class Mammalia; order Rodentia; family Muridae; genus Apodemus; species Apodemus sylvaticus. Next base: position 42,631,328 of record NC_067489.1, read on the forward strand.
TATACAGTATACAAAGCATGAAAGATTTGCAAGTCACAGCATGTGAGGAAGTATTATGCTCTGCCTCTTTGTGCCAGGGAAGGGAATGTAATCAGACAGAAGGAAAGGAGGCTGAACTGTGGCATAAACATTCAAAGTGTTGGCCTTTGTTTGCTTAAATTTACAGAGTCTGAATTTCCCCATTTCTGAGTTTTACCAAGTGAAGCTCTTGTGTTATCTATCCGTGTTATCTATCCGTTCTCTATACATTTACAATTCATAGTATATGAACAAACTCTGCTCAGCATATCTAAAATTTCTTCCTCGTGGAGAAAACAACATTAACATTTAGTAGATTGATTCAGAATCTCTTCACATCAGTGGGAACAAGCACTGTGGCAGGGGAGTCAAATGTTATGGATAAAGTCTGAGCAAGCCTCCACCCAACCCTGCCCTTACTGAGTGGCTGTCCACACATGTTACCCAGCCAGTCCTTGACTGATTTTATTAATTTATAAAATGTTGGAAATATTAACTAACAATGCTTGCATATTATTAAAAATATTAGATCATCTTTATTAAAGCAATATAGCACTAACATCATAATAAAGGTTTAATAAAACACTGCTACCATTAATCATCCTAATACATGCATTTGGGGATTGTTTGGTAGTTTTAAAAGACAGTTTGTCATATAAATTATGCTGCTCATAAATTCACTATGTAGCCAAGGCTGGTTTTGAATTCCTGATTCTCCTGCATTCCACTTGCAAGTACTGGGAATTACAGGCATGTGTCAATGACCAGACATAATTCAATTTTAATACCATTTATGGCAAGTATGGTGACCTTACAAGTAGGGTAATCCTGGACTACTCCCTCAGCATCATATCAAACCAAACTGAAGAAAATAAATGAGAGGAGAAGAGTGGGAAAGATGGAGGGAAGAAAGGCCAGCAAAGGGAACTGCTGGGATCCCCAAATATGAGTACATTCTATCATGAGGGCATTCATGGGACACCTCTGGACCAGATCCTTGGTTCTTATTTTTAAAAGTAGAGTCTGTTTCCTCCTACAGAAGTGGCTCTGTTCAGCTGTACTCTTCAGTGTTCTTTCTTTCTCCTACTTTCTCTCCACTGGTTCCAAGTCTTCATCCTATCTTCCAGTTCCTCAGGCTTTATTAGCTACATAGTTACTTTTGTCATTGCATGGTAAAATCAAATGCAAATTAAGGAAGAAAGAGTTTCCTATGATGCATGATTAGAGAAGACAGAGTGCATCATGGCTGTGAAATCATGCAGGAGCATGAATACACATATATAATGCACACACACAGCACACATGCACATGCAATAATAATAGATCAGAGAACTTATAATAATTCAGGTGCATATTTGAGAAACAAGGCATCCCTCATTCACAATTATTCAGAATGGAAACTAGCATGATAACCATTCACATGGGTTAGACATGTTTTACAGAGGTAAATATCATTTTACTGTGCAATCAAGCCATGTACTCTGTACTGGCTAGTTTTGTGTGTCAACTTGACACAGGTTGGAGTTATCACAGAGAAAGGAGCTTCATTTGGGGAAGTGCCTCCATGAGATCCAGCTGTGGGGCATTTTTCTCAATTAGTGATCAAGTGGGGAAGGCCCCTTGTGGGTGGTACCACCTTTGGGCTGGTGCTCTTGGGTTCTATAAGAAAGCAGGCTGAGCAAGCCAGGGGAAGCAAGCCAGTAAGAAACATCCCTCCATGGCCTCTGCATCTGCTCCTGCTTCCTCACCTGCTTGAGTTCCAGTCCTGACTTCCTTTAGTAATGAACTGCAATGTGGAAGTGTAAGCTCAATAAACCCTTTCCTCCCCAACTTGCTTCTTGGTCATGATGTTTGTGCAGGAATAGAAAGAAACCCTGACTAATACAAATTGGTACCAGTGTAGTGGGGTATTCCTGTGACAATCTGACCATGTTTTGGGGAGGACTGTGGAAGGACTTTGGAACTTTGAGCTAGAAAAGCCATTAGAATATTAAGAGCTCAGTGGAAAGTTCTGTAGGAGCTTGGAAGACAATGTTAAGAATAGTGCAAAAGATGGAGGCCTGGCTTGTGAAATTTCAGAGGGAAGATTAAAGACTCTTACAGTGGCCATGTTTTGATTGTGAAGATTCTGTGGTTTTGGTTAGCTGGGGCTGAAGAATTAGCTGTGAGTAACAAGATACCAGAACCACTAAAGCAAACCTTTGTGTTACTGGGACTATTGATGCTGGTTAGCTGGAGCTAAGAAATTAGCGGTGATTAAGAAGAGACCAGCATCACTGAGATGAAATCTTCTGGGAAGTGTTTTCTGAGAGCACAGAGAGTGTGTTCCAGAGATAGCCACAGTTATGTTTTGTGCTATGGCTAGATTTGGTACTGTGTAAGAGTCACCCAGATGGTACTGGTTTTGAAGGCATGAGGGGTCATGAAGAGTAGCTGAGGCTTTTGGCACAGTTACAGGCCACGAAAGGCCATTGGTGAAGGTGCAGCCTCAGTTGCAATTGATGGCCCAGGACTTGAAGGGTCATGCATAGGAGCAGAGGCTTGTCACCCTGAAGAGAGCCTATGAGAGGCTATTGGTGAAGCCTAATTACAGTGGAAGATAGCAGCATTTTGGAGATGCCAGTACCATGTGATAACCCCCAAGAACAGCAGCAGCAGTGGAGTACAGGCAGCTGGTGCCTAGAAGACAAGCTGTGTGCTACAAAGGGCAGAGCTGAAGAAGTGACCCAAGCCCTTGCAGGAGCCCAGAAGATCGTGAGTTGTATCCAAGACATTGAATCATTGGAGTTTGAGTTTTGTTTTTGGTTGTGACTGTGCCCTGAAATGTTTCCCTCTTGAAAGAAGAAAGTATTTTAGTGGAGCCCACAGTTAAAAAACTTTGAATTTTTAAAAGACTTTGAATTTTAAAGATATTAGACATTTTAAGGTGATTGAAATTTTAATGTGTAAAGACTGTGGGACTTTTAAAGTAATTTAGATCTTGGGGATGAATAAGAAAGTAAGGGTTGAGGCTTAATAGTGATGTGTTTGTGTGTCAAGTTGACAAGGGGTCAATTGTACTGGCTAGTTTTGTGTGTCAACTTGACACAGGTTGGAGTTATCACAGAGAAAGGAGCTTCAGTTGGGGAAGTGCCTCCATGAGATCCAGCTGTGGGGCATTTTCTCAATTAGTGATCAAGTCGGGAGGACCCCTTGTGGGTGGTACCACCTTTGGGCTGGTGCTCTTGGGTTCTATAAGAAAGCAGGCTGAGCAAGCCAGGGGAAGCAAGTCAGTAGGAAACATCCCTCCATGGCCTCTGCATCAGCTCCTGCTTCCTGACCTGCTTGAGTTCCAGTCCTGACTTCCTTTAGTAATGAACTGCAATGTGGAAGTGTAAGCTCAATAAACCCTTTCCTCCCCAACTTGCTTTTTGGTCATGATGTTTGTGCAGGAATAGAAACCCTGACTAAGACATACTCCAAGGGAATTATCCAGCTAATTTAAAAATTCACTTCTAGAGCTTTAATATGAATGTCCACTGCTGCTTTATTCAAAAAGCACAAGAAAACTATCAACAGCCAGGGTGTAATTCTGTAGATTAGTGGCTAAATAAACTGAAGCGTGTGATATTATTCAATGACATACATGAACTATTAAGTCATATGAAGATAGAGGTATCTATTGCTATTGGAAAGACATGCTGTCAAAGCTGGCCTCCATGTGAGAATAAAGGTGTGCTCCATTGTGTCCTGGTGTACCTGAGACTATGGGATTGGGATTAGCAACAGTTGAAAGAATTTGGCTAATATTAACCGGAGTCCATGAAAAACAGCTCTTGTCAAACTTATCTTCTATAAGTATATACATGAATATGTTTATAACTGGTTTACATATTTAAATGAATGTCTCAGATATTTGAATGGAAGGTAGTATGGGGAAAAGATAGCTTTCTCCTGCCATCACGTGTTTTCTGTGTTTTCTCTCCACTCCTAAAAAAAATGACTAGCAACACCCTCTCATTGTAGGAGGATGAAACCCTCAACCCTCACATATCCAGAAGTTGGCATGTAGTGACCACTACTCTTCTTTCCCACAGACGGATTAATCAGCCTTCCACCTGGTGTTGGTGAGTGTGGGAAACCATGCACAGTGTTGGGAGTAGCTGAGCAGAGCCCGCGATCTCTTTTCCTCAGTAAGGTCAGATGTAGCAGGGCACTTGAAGGCAAACCTCTCACTTCCAATTAAAGGCACAGACCAGGCAGCACTGTAGCTCAGGAGGTGGAATTTTAGCCAGTTTACCTTCACCAACCCTTCATCAGATAGAGGGCTAATATCCAATATATACAAAGAACTCAAGAAGTTAGACCCCAGAAAACCAAATAACCCTATTAAAAAATGGGGTACAGAGTTAAACAAAGAATTCTCACCTGAAGAACTTCAGATGGCAGAGAAACATCTTAAAAAATGTTCAACTTCATTAGTCATCAGGGAAATGCAAATCAAAACAACCCTGAGATTTCACCTTACCCCAGTCAGAATGGCTAAGATTAAAAACTCAGGAGACAGCAGGTGTTGGCGAGGATGTGGAGAAAGAGGAACACTCCTCCACTGCTGGTGGGGTTGCAAATTGGTACAACCACTCTGGAAATCAGTCTGGTGGTTCCTCAGAAAACTGGGCACCTCACTTCTGAAAGATCCTGCTATACCACTCCTGGGCATATACCCAGAGGATTCCCCAGCATGTAATAAGGATACATGCTCCACTATGTTCATAGCAGCCTTATTTATAATAGCCAGAAGCTGGAAAGAACCCAGGTATCCCTCAACAGAAGAATGGATGCAAAAAATGTGGTATATATACACAATGGAGTACTATTCAGCCATAAGAAACAATGAGTTCACAAAATTCTTAGGCAAATGGATGGAGCTGGAGAACATCATACTAAGTGAGGTAACCCAGTCTCAAAAGATCAATCATGGTATGCACTCACTAATAAGTGGATATTAGCCTGGAAAACTGGAATACCCAAAATATAATCCACACATCAAATGAGGTACAAGAAGAACAGAGGAGTGGCCCCTTGTTCTGGAAAGACTCAGTGTAGCAGTATAGGGCAAAACCAGAACAGGGAAGTGGAAAGGGGTGGGTGGGAGAACAGGGGGAGGGAAGGGGGCTTATGTGACTTTCAGGGAGTGGGGGGCCAGAAAAGGGGAAAACATTTGAAATGTAAATAAAAAGTATATCGAACAAAAAAATTAAAAAAATAAATTATAAGTAGGTGGATATGTCAGTAAACGATACTATGGGTATTGGAAATGGCAAATAAAATGTCAGGGATACCAAAGCAGCGAGATACCTTGAAAAGGAGAAAAGACTAGATTTTGCTTCCATGTTAATGGCAGGAGTGTTAGGAACCAAAACTGAAGAGATGGTGAGGAGGATTGGATGTCTTACACACCCGGGAGGATAGGATGTCTTACACACCTGGGCTGATACATTGACGAAGGGGTGGGAGGGTGGGCATGAGGATTGTACATAAAGAATACAATAGTTCTTGCTTTTCTTTAAAACCCTAATCATCCAAGCCTCAGCCTGCAGTCTTCATCCCTCAGACTCCCAATGGCTGGAATTACAGGCTGGCATTACCACAACCTGCTTAGTTTCCAGATTTGACAACAGAGGCAAAACAGGGGAAACTGTGATGGAGATACATTGTGTTAGAGACTTGAGCCCCTGTTTGAAAAAGTCACAACAGCTCAGCAATGTGTGTCAAAGGCGGGGCTGTGTCCCAAAAAGTTTTGAGGCCAAGGGACCATGAGTTCTCCTCTTAATTCAAAGTGTAGTTCTTAATCTTATGTTGACCACACTCATGGAAGTGGTTATGTTCTGGGATTCACAGGCTGTGAAATATATTTAGCACTGAGGAATTCTAAATTATTCTAAAAAATCCAAACAGAATTCCATTGTATTTGGTTAGTTTTATACAAGACATTAAGTATCTATTAAGGCTTCCTGGTTGACACTCCTTCAATTATCACAAAGTCATCTAAAAAGAGGAAGTGAAGGTATATTGAAAAGTATAAAATATTTCTGTCAGTAGCACAAAATACACACTCATTTAATCCTGGTACATAAAATGGTGTCAGACATGTACGGGTCAGGTCAAGAAATGCTTGTTGAGTGAAAGAATGAACAAGCATTTCAGTGAGTGCTTACTTACATTCTAACGATATCCCACAGCTGAGATAGATGTCCCTGGTAGATCCGGGTAACATTTTTAAGCATGGACTAAGAACAGTGTTACATATTTCCATTCTACAAATTATATGTAAAAATTTTTATATTCACTTTCCCACTGGATAATGATGTTTATCAAGAACAGAAACCATACATCATTTCATGACCCAGTAAGCATGGGAGTCAGACAGCATGAGATTGTATTTTCTATTCTATGTATTATGTATTCTCAGACTCTTTATGTTTATTTAATTCAATCTTCTTATTTACAAAATAAAACGAAGCATAGTTTCTGCTTATGGGATATATAATTAGCAACATGGAAGTACGATATATTCTTCTTCCCATTAAAATGGATAGATTGATATTCAAAGATATTAATATAAATGTAGTAGAATCTTTTATATTGAGGCTACAGAATACCAGTTATATAATACAACAGAGTTAGCAGAAAACTTTAATACCTTGAGAGGAAAAATAAACAATGTGCTTTAAAACACAAGATGCTATCCTGACAGTAGTTCCATTATATGGAACTGGAATTCATAGATGTATAGTCAAAAAGTCCTCAAGGAAAATGAGATGAAGTGTTATATTCTTTGATATTTTAGGAATTAAAGTAAACTAGACCAAGCAGGGGGCAGGAAATAATAAAGATTCGAGGGAAAATAAATAAAAGAATGGAAAAACAAAAGAACAAAATCAGTAAGAGAATCTGGGCCTTTCGAGACACTACAGCCAATAAACCTTTTGGTGAGTCCCAGCACGAAAAAGGAGAGAAAAGGCACAAGATACTGAAGCTTAGACTTAAGAGGAGAGATTGGTGGTGACCTTGTAGGAATAAAAGAGTCTGCCACAAAGAACTCAACTTAGATAAAGCAGATGAACTTCTAAAACATCCAGCTACCGAAACTTATTCTACAAAAGATATGGAAACCTAAGGAGACCTATACTTCACTAAGAAATTACATTGTTAATTTGAAATATTTCACAAAACAATTCCCAACTCTTGGGTTATACATTTAAGAAATTAAAAGCCCACATCAATTCTTCATAGAAATTTGGAAACAGGAAACAAGGGCTTTCTTTCTTCCTGCCTCCCTCTGTACAACCACAATCATTCCGACAGTTCGACCAGAGGCAAAGCCACTTACTGACACCCCTTACAGACCAAGATATCTCCAACAAAATATTGATAAAATGAATCAAACAATATATAAAGAAGGCTAGATACTGTGACCAAGAGGGTTTTTTATTGTAGTTATGCATGGTTTGTTTCACATCCCCAAACCAATCAGTGTAACACATGGTAATGGAATAAGGGATAAAACATTGTGATCATCTTAAATGATAGCCGCAAAAAAAAAAAGCACTCAGCAAAATCCAACACCTTTTCACAATAGAAAATGCTTACAACCTACCAATAAGGGGAACCTTCTCCACTTGATAAAAAGCATCAGTGAAAAACACAGCTAATGTCACACTTAATGGGTCAGGTCTAAATGCTCTCCCGTTGAGATCAAGAACAAAAGGAAGATGCTAACTCTAGGTACTTTATTCACCTTACATTAGAGGTCACTGCCGTAGCAATTATAAAAGCATCCAGCTTGTATATGAAGATTAAAAGCCAGTATACGGATAGCAGGATATATGCTACAATTTAAATATGAAATGTCTCTAACAGGATTGTGAATGTTTTGAATGTTTTCCCCCTGGTTGATAACACTATTCTAAGAGACTTTGGAGACCTTGGGAGATGGGGTTTAGCTCAGAAAAGCAGGTTACCATGAGCAGCCCTTTGAGTGTTCTATCTGGCCCCCGGTCCTTGCTGCATTGGCATTTCCTGGACTGCCGTGATAGAGTGAACCTCTCTGAAACCAGGAGCCAAGTAAACAGTTACTCCCATAAATTGTTCCTGCCAAGTATTGTGGTCACAGAAACCAAAAAGCAACTAACACAGGATTGGCTACCAGAAAAGTAAGGTTGTTCCTGTGAATGAATTTGACTATATGGTTCTGAAACTGGTTTTCAGAAAACTGTGTGGCTCTGTGGGCCACAAGAGTTCTAGATTATCCAGCACTCAAGATGTAGCCGTCACAAGGATGAGGAGTCTAATGTCCTTCTCAGCTACATAGTAAGTTTGAAGCCAGACTGGACTATATGAGATTTTGTCCTGAAGAAGGAGGAAGAGGAAAAGGAGAAAGAGGAGGAGGAGGAAGAGGAGGAGGAGGAAGAGGGGAAAGAGGAGGAGGAAGAGGAGGAAGAGGAGGAGGAGGAAGAGGAGGAGGAAGAGGAAGAGGAAAAGAAGAAAGAGGAGGAGGAAGAGGAGGAGGAGGAGGAAGAGGAGGAGGAAGAGGTGGAGGAAGAGGAAGAGGAGGAGGAGGAAGAGGAAGAGGAAAAGGAGAAAGAGGAGGAGGTGGAAGAGGAGGAGGAAGAAGAGGAAGAGGAGGAGAAAGAAGAGAAGGAAGAGGAGAAGGAAGAGGAGGGGGAGGAAGAGGAAAAAGAGAAAGAGGAAGAGAAGGAGGAAGAGGAAGAGGAGGAGGAGGAAGAGGAAGAGGAGGAAGACGAGGAAGAGGAGGAGGAAGAGGAGGAGGCGATGGAGGAGGAGGAAAAGTGAAAGGGGAGAGGGAGGGAAAGGAGAGGGGAGGGGAGGGAGAGGAATTTGGGTTGGTACTGGGGGAAGGAATAAGAAGGGCAAAGAGCCAGCCAGGGTAAAATATATTAGTAGAGCTTAGTGGTTGATTTGGATGGGGGTAAAGTTGAGAGTTCTAATAGAACTACAGACAGTGAGTACTAGGATCATGAATTTTCAGATGGAAACCAAGATTATATTGGGAATTGGACTAGATGCCTTTCCTTTAATGTCGCATTCTAGGGAGAATTTGTGTACATTTTATCCTTTGTCCTAAAATTCTCAGTGCAGGTGAATTCACAGGTGGATTAAGTATGTTGGTAGAAGAGACTTCAAAGCAGCAAACCATTCACATTGCAGCATGGTTACCGCTGTCCGCTTCTCTCAAGTTGACGGGGAAACTAGGACAAAGAGCAGAGTAGAAAGAAATCCGTGAAAGTTAAGCAATTTCTCAAGAAAAGAGTTGTGTGAGCATCTAAAACTGTGGGCAAATTTATTATCATTAAAAGAGGCGCTGTGCTCCCTGTTGATACAGTAAGAAAGGTGTCTTGGGGTGTTTTTGTTGTTGTTGGTGGTGGTGGTGAGACTCCATCATAGAAGCCAGTACATAAGGCACAAATTAATTTAGAAGACTTTTCTTAGAAAAGAGAGAGAGAGTTAATGAGGGTGTGGTGAGGGAGTCTACTACAGGAAGGATTTTCCCATTATCAGCTCCTCAAAGACTCAGAAGCCATGGCAGCCACAGCCAAAGAGGAGGCAGAAAGTTCTGAGTCTAACAGAAGAGCTCCATCTCATTCATGGGGTGCTGGTTTTTCAAGCACACACAGTGCAAGAGTTATCAAGTCATTGGTATCAAGAAGATTAATAAGATGAGTAAGCTTGTTTTACAGCATGTGTGGCGTGAGCTGCCAGTGGATTTGAACCCACGGAAGAGCTTCAACCTAACCTTGCACTTCGAAACTAAGAGTCTCATCAGATGCAAGGCATTGTAATCATCCTGTCAAGGTGATCGCAATGAATTATGAAGGTGACCTAAAGAGGTACTTTTGAGCCTCAGTGGGTGATCATAGCACTGTAACAAAGGACTCCAAGGAATTGGAGTTTCCCTAGAATCTCACGCTGCAGCAGACTCTGAGGCCCGGGAACTAGCCAGAGCAGAAGCTTATTATCTCCACGTAACAATCACATCTTGCTGGAGACCTTGCATCAGACTGGTACTGTGACCATAGCAACAGGCAGGACCACACCATAACCAAGGTTGCTTAGGTCTGCATGCCTCTAACTCCCTACTTAAACCTGATCCTCTTGTTAACACCCTGAAGGCAAACTGAGTGTGGTGCACTGGACTCTTTCTTCTTCTTTTATTCCTTTTTCTTTATTCATTTACTTTTACTATTAATTTATGTCTTTAACGGGCTCACTGGGGACGACTGGTGCATACAGGAGCTGACAGAGCACAGGCCTTAATAACTCTGGTACCAGCACTAATGTCCCTTAAATACAAGTGTCTGATTTTTCCAGTGTATTGCTATCAATATCCAGGTAGAGAACCCGATGCTTCCAGATCCTGCCCGAGTCCATCTCTCTCGACCCTTTTCTGCAGGGAGTGACTCAGCACTAACAGTATCTGGGATAGCTCGTGTGGCCCTACTGACTGGGGTGTTGGGTACAGGCGGGACTATGGAAAGAGCATCATTTTCTTCTTCCTTATTTCAAAACACTTTTCAAACCCATCTCAAGCTTTACCCAGCAAGCTTCTTAATCTCAACATTTGATTAACCTTCAAGAGAATCTCTCTGGAGACCACACCAATTCACAAAGCCTCTGGTTTCCCATATTAACATTAATGCTTTCATTTAGGACTGATATCTGGCTCTTGTGCACAGATTTTTCAGGGAACATACTTTGTCTTAGGAAAAAGTTAGACATGAATGAATTTCCATGAACAAGCATGGAGTATAGAAAAATGCTGTGAATTAAAGTATGTTTCTCTGGCTTTATAAAGAAATGTTTATGACAAGCAGTGTGATGCAGTGGGCTTTCTGAAGGATGATTTGTTTCCTCTGATGTAGTAGAGCATTCAGATAGGCTGGCAGGAAAATCAGCAATGGTAAGTATTTTATATCATGATAACGGCATTAAAAAGGGTAGGTATTGTGCTAGCAATGGCCCAGGGTAGGGTCTAATTATTACGGGTAGAAAAAGTTTTGTCCTGGTTGTGGCCTTTGACCTCACACACACACACACACACACACACGCGCGCGCGCGTGTGTGTGTGTGTGTATGTGTGTGAAAGCTGACATGAGAAAGGTAAAGAACCCTGGTTTTGGGAAGAAATGTCAACAGGGACTGAGAAAAGTTGATGCCTGGGTTTGTCAAAATATCAAAACCTGTGAGTTCCTAAGCAAAATAAGACATTTGTGGTGGCTAAGAATTCCAAGGTCAATACTCTAGAAAATTCTGGGTTGGGCCAGTTTTCTCATAGACACCTTTTTTCTCTCTTATACCCTCACACCAGGAAGGACTCGTTGCAAGGAAGTGGTTAGCCTTGAATTATCTTTTGTCAGAATCTTCTGAAATCTCCATTCCTTACTACCATTGAGGGTAAGCAGGCAACTTAAAAATTTAGACAGAGCTCTGTACCCCCCTTTTTAATTGGTTTATTTGGTTTTCTGCAGTCTAACTTCTTGAGTAGTTTGTAAAGTTTGGATATTAGCCCTCTATCGGATGTAGGGTTAGTGAAGATCTTTCCCAATATGTAGGTTGCTGTTTTGTCTTATTGACAGTGTCCTTGCCTCACAGAAGGTTTGCAGTTTCATGAGGTCCCATTTAACCCAATTAAAAATGGGATACAGAGGTAAACAGAGACTTTTCAACTGAGAAATCTCAATTGGCCAAGAAGCACTTAAAGTAATGTTCAACAGTGTGAGAAATGCAAATCAAAATGATCCTGAGATTCTACTTTATATCAATCCGAATGACTAAGATTGAAAAGTCAAGTGACCACACATGCTGACAAGGATGAGGAGAAAGAGGAACACTCCTCCATTGATGGTGAGACGGCAAAGGTACAACCACTCTGGAAATCAATCTGGAGGTTCCTCAGAAAACTGGAGATAGTTCTACCTGAATATCCAGATATACCACTCCTGGGCATATCACAAGGACACATTCTCCACTATGTTCATAGCAGCCTTATTTATAATAGTCAGAGGCTGGAAAGAACCCAGATGTCCCTCAACCAAAGAATGGATACAGAAAACGTGGCTCATTTACACAGTGGAATACTATTCAGCTATTAAAAATGAGGACATCATGAGTTTTGCAGGCAAATAGATGGAACTAGAAAATATCCTGAGTGAGGTAACCCCGTACCCAGACCCAAAAGGACATGTATGGTATGTAGTCACCGATATTAGCCAAATGACCATATGAAGCTTAACAAGAAGGAAGACCCAAGTGTGGATATTTCAATCCCACTTAGGGGAACAAAATAATCATGAGAGGCAGAGGGAGGGGGAAACCTGGATGGATAGGGGCGGAGCATAGGAAAAGGAGGGGGGCAGGACCAGGTATGGGGTAGAGAGGAGAGAAGCCCAAAGGACCAGAAGAATGAGAAGAAATCTGCAGCAGTGCGGAGTGGGGGGTGGGGGAACCTCTTGAAAGTCCCAGATATCAGGGATGTGAGAAGCCCCCAGGACTCAATAGGGATGACATTACCTGAGATGTCCAACAGCAGGGAGATGAAACCTATAGAGACCATCTCCAGTCGATAACATGGCCCCCATTGGAGGCATGGGACCACCCACCCATCTTTAAAATACTTGACCCAGAATTGTCCCTACCTAAAGGAACTGAGAGGACAAAAATGGAACAGAGACTGAAGAAAAGACTATCCAAAGACCCGCCCAACCTGGGATCCATCCCTTGCTCAGACACCAAACCCCGACACTATTACTGAAGCCATGATGTGCTTGCAGACAGGAGCCTGGCATGGCTGTCCTCTGAGAGGCTCTGCCAGCAGCTGACTGAGACAGATGCAGATACTTACCGAGAGTCATTGGATTGAGGTCGGGGATCCCTGTGGAAGAGTTAAAGGAAGAACTGAAGGAACTGAAGGAGATTGCAACCTCATAGGAAAAACACCAATATCAACTAACCTGGACTCCTCAGAGCTCCCAGAGGCTAAGCCAGCAACCAAAGAGCACACATGGGCTAGTCCAGGGTCTCCTGCTACAGATGTGGGAGAGGACTGCCTTGTCTGGCCTCAGGGGGAAAGGATGTACTTAATCCTGTATAAACTTGATGCCCTGGGGGGAGGGAGATGCTATAGGGTGAGGTGGGAGTGGGTGGGGGAGCAGAACTCAGGAGGGGGAACCAGCAAGGGGAGCAACATTTGGAATGTAAATAAATAATTAATAAAAAATACAAAAAAATAATTCAGAGGGAGGATTAGTGAACTTTTCAGAATGTGGTTACTGATGAAAGGGGCCCAGGAGTCAGCTAACTCAGGATTTTAAGAACCTGAGGGAAATGTGTATGAATTTAAACAAAAATCAAAGACCTGCAAGGATTTTCATCCTGAAGTACATAACATTTTGTGTTTTAAAAATTGTAAAAAAGAAAAGTGCCAGTAGTAGCATATGCTGAGAGACTCTCAGTCTGGAAGGAAAGAGATGATGATGATGATGATGATGATGATGATGATGATGATGATGATTTGATGTTGAACTGTATTGCTGAAGATGAATACTTGCTATTTAGTATGCCTTTTCCTGGTGGCATAGCATGATGGTCGCATTGGCATCTTGAAGTAGCTATAACTTTGGCCCAGTAGCTACGGCAACCAAGTAAACAAAGCCACACAGTGATAGGTAGGTCTATGGCAATGTCAGTAGAGCTGTTAAAAATCTGAACAGAGGCGAGCACGGGGCCGCCTCTGGGAGTCTGGGCTTTATTTCCTTTGGTCTTCTTCCCCAGCTACACAATGACTTTGGAATAGTAGAGTGCAGCTAAGTGCAGGGTTGAGTGAGACTGGGATTCTAAGAATAGCTTCCATGAGGTCATCGACCACGATGGAGCGGAGCTTCTCAGTGGCGTCGGTTGGAGTCACCCCAAGCCCTGTGAAGAGCCCCTTACCTACATTCTGTGGGCGGGCCAAAATCAGCTCACCCAGCTGGGACTTCCGGTGAAATCTTAATTCTGTCTGTGTGCTGTCTTTGCATCTAGAATGAACACGTGCTTGTTCACACCTCCCTAGTAAATATCCGCACCACATGTGGATGTGTGCAGACATCTTCAAGTTGAAAGCAAAGGCTTTGAAGACCAATTCAACGTGAAAGGAAGTTTAGGGTGTCTCACCGTATGCAATGAGTTGAAATGAACTTTATAACTAAAGATCGAGATGATGTCAGAGGGGCTGCTCATTCGAATGGGCATTTGATGTAGTGTATCTGTCACGACCTGGCATTCCCTGTCCTCTAAGAAAGAAATATGCAGAGAAGGTTAGCTTTGCCGAATGTTTACCATGTTTCTCATGCTGGGAGGATTAATGCTTTATTTGAAAAGAAATCATTTCCCCACACACATGCACAAGCTATTCATCTGTGAATATGATACGTTGGGAAGATCAAAGCCGAATCTATGCATTTATTTGCTGGGTCATATTCCTACTCTCCATTTTCCACAGGTAGCATCAGCTGTCCACGCACCTGCCTCGTTAGCAATAAGAGTTTCCGTGTGTGCAGGCGGGGAAGTGGGTGTGTTCGGCGGGAGACCAGTACGCTGACTGCTGTGTGATGCTACAGGAAGTGGCGGCCCTTCATCTCTCTGAAACTGTAATAAACTCTTTCTCCCTCCCATAAGTTGCTTTTGGTTAAAGTGCCCCCTCACAGCAACTCAGAAAACCAACTAATGTGCAAAACATAAGAAATAAATAAAATTGTATCCGTAGATTGGTTAGTAGAATCAAAAAGCAGCAAATGGGCGGAGCTAAGAAGGCTGGTGACTGCTGGAAATGGGGGGTAGGGGGTTTCCACAGTAGACTATCGGCAATCTGTATACATTATGTATGCAGATTATATGCATATATAAATGCATATAGCATATACATACATGCATGTATCTGTACAAATATTGTGCACACATATACCCATACATATAATCTACATACATTAATGGTACCTTCGGTACCCAGGCCTTCAGTGCTGACCATAAGATCCATGGCTAGAGCCCCCAGGCCGCTACTGTCTGCAGATCTCTCTGTCAGAACAAGGCGTCTGTCTCCTCTCAGCACACTTCCTGTTCCAGGCGCACAACAGGGCACCTGAGAGCTGGGGCTCTCACACAGTGAGCAGAAGCAGACATGACTGTCTTCCGGGCTTGACTTTCTTCGCCGGAGCTTCGTACTGTTGACAACATGCGGGTTAACAAGAGAAAAACCAAGCAAGGCTATTACCCCTGCAGCCCACACCACACTGGTGAGAAGCTACCGTCTTGGAAAATCATTCTCAATCTACTCTCCGCCTTGGGGTCGGTATGGAAACACTATCCCAACAACAACCATCAGTAAGTCGAAGAATGGCAAGACAAAAAGGAACAAGGAGTTTCAGACTAGAGAGTAAAGCCAGCTGGATTTCACTGACACCTGCTGGTCTCACATCTGGACAGATGAACAGCTGTCCCCAGCAAGGGAAGATCCGCATCTGTCGGTGGGTTAGAAAGACCTTGTATCTGTGGGGATCACCGCCTTCCCTCTCTGCTGGTTCGCTCAGCAGGCCCTTTGAGCCCGCATACCCCGCGCAGGCAGGGCACCACGGCAAGCCACTCTAAACAGGCCTGGGAGCCAGACACACAGATGTCAGGGCACTCCACACAGCTTGATCGCCCACACTGAGGGCAGGATCTGCGGAAGGGCTGATTGATGGCTTTGTTATAGGGTGCCCCAGCTGAGATTGGCACCTTAGGGCTCCCTGCAGACGAGAGTGTAAATGAGACTGAGCAAGGAGTGGGTTTCCAGCTGTTTCTCCGCTGCTTTGGAGGGTGGACTGAGAGCGTCTGTACACAGGGTCACTGCGCCCTCTGCTGGGCTTTTCGTGGAAGCGCTGGAGAGTTCACACTTCTCTAGTGTCTCCAGCCTAAACATTCCGGTTGTCAATATGCCCGTTTTCTTTATGCAACACCCAACTGGATGATTCATTTAGAAACACGATCCATGAGTCAGAGCTTTATTCCCCTACCTCAGACAGTCTCTCTTTCATGTGGGAAAGACAACTTCATTCTGAATTTGTCATTCTTCATTGTCAGCAGCAGTAGGTGGCTCTCCATGACATTGTCACAAAATACCCAAATCTTCAACCTCAAAAAAGCTGGCTCCCATGAGCTCCATGGTTGGTGTGTGACTAAGTCAGGCTGGGTAAGGAGGAGCCAAGGAAACACAGCTGGTAGGAAACCTCTAAAGAGGTATCTGACCCTTGGCGTGTTTGGGTGATTGAATGTATAATTGCCAATGAATATGTATGTACTACATGTGTGTGTGCACGCACACGTGTGCATACATGAGCATGTGAATGTATATGTGTGCATGTGTGTGTATGTATGTTTATATTTCTGTGTGTATGTATGTGTGCAAATGCTGTGTGTATGTGCTCTGTGTATATTGTATGTCTGTATGCCTATACTATGTGTATATGTACACATGTGTATATATACATGTATGTGTGCATGTGCTATGTGTGTATATACACATGTGTATATATATACATGTATGTGTGCATGTGCTATGTGTGTATGTATACATGTGTATATACTTAAATGTGTGTGGATGTGCTGTGTGGATGTGTGGATTGTTTTGGGGTGTGCTAGTCAGATTTGTGTTATTATACAAAGTTATACAAGAGACAGACTTCTTAATAAAACGAGAAAGCTTTATTTAGCACTCTGTTTGCCATGTTCAAAGGCGGAGTGCCTGCCAGCACATGCTAACTAGAAAAAGATAATGGGTGGCCCAGATATTGTGGGCTTGAAGCAAACCCTCAAATGAGGAAGCGGAGAACCGCAGAGACTGGCGTTCCACTATTGCCTTGAGGGGCAAGCCTCCCGCTAGATCTGACTTTTCAAAAGACCCCAGAGCCACTTCACCCAGCCACACCAGAGGCCGAACATGCAATGGTCACGCCTTGCGGGGTATTCAGCCAACCAACAACCAAAAGTGTTTCTTTCTTCTGAAGTCCTTAGTCATCCCGTTGCCAAACCAGTACCGGCATCATTTGAGCGTTGCTTGTAAGTAATCACGCTGCAGATTCTGTCGCTTGGAGACAGAAGATGCTGAAGTGAAGAGAGATTTGAGGACAGCGGGCAAGACTGGTACAGAGCCTCCTCGGTAGGAGGAAGGCGGCAAATGACAGTACTTTTAATGGAACTCCTACTGCGTTCTAGGGGGGGACTGGGCAGGACAGCTCGGTGCTACTCAGTGAAGAAAAGTGGTAGTCGTGAAAAGATAGAAAATAATACAGCCTAATTCTAATGACCCCCAAGAAATCAGGAGTTTAAAATGCTATCTCGCTTTGTTAGAAACTAGGTAAAAGGTCACATTCCAGAGCCCGCCCTTTGTTTAGACCTAGCAGAAAGGCCTTGAATAGGTGATCCTGGCCCCATAGGGTAACTGAAAATGGGCTAAGCTTATCTTGCTTCTGTAAACTTACGCCATTACCCCTATGTAGGAGTTCACACAGCTGTAGACATTATAGGAAACTAATTGGTTCACTGAGCGCAGGCTCCAATAATTTAAACTGATTGGCCTACAAACTATGGAGTGGTACAAATCAATTGGCTCGCATTTCGCGGGCTCTCCATGCTAAGAAATTATTGGTTTGTGATTCGAGGGCTCTGTCGTAAACTTATAAAAAGCTGTCTCAATTCGGCACTCGTGGTCCATAGTCCTCTGACCCTGCGTGGTGCACGGCAGCTATGGAACCCAGAATTCTGGAAATAAATCCTCATGCTATTGCATTGAGACCATTTCTCTCGAGTGATTTGGGTGTCGCCTTCCGGGGTGTGGGGTGCTGGGGCACCCTCGGTTTTTGGGGTCTTACAGCTGGAGGTGGGTGTTCAGGAAAGTACGACATAAGGCAGAAGCTGCTCGCTAGGGAGTAGTTATTTTCAATTATATTGCTAAGGAGTAGATATTTACAACAATTATATTATATTTGAAAAGTCAAGTACCTCGGAATTGAAGCAGTTTGATTTAATAGCCCCTGATATTACATTCACAGAGAATTCGTCTAAGCCTGCAGATTGTGTTCTTTCCTTCTGCTTGGATTTTTGACAGCAACAGAGAAGTATAAAGGCGCCATCTAGTGGCCAAATAACGCAGTATTTACAAACTGAGCAGTTGGCCTCAGCTGGTGGCCTCTGAAGGTGGCAGGATGCTCTGGAAACTTCAGGAGGTGGGAAACACCTGAAGGAAGTAGTTCACTTCTTCCTGACCTGCGATCTGGCTCTAGTCCACCAGGCCCCAATGTTGGGGGTCAAGTTACAGGAGACTGGACTTAGAAGCCTTCTCTGAAGTTCTTGACATTGTATGGTGAGTCTTAGGGACCAGAGATATAACTAACGCATAGTTTCAAACGATAACAATCTACAGGTCAAGGCAGAAAAATACTTCAGTGGAATCCATTGTTCTGTGACAGACAGGGGAATGTCTATGGGAATCAGAGCTAGCTCCAGGAGAGAAACGCTTAAGTGAGAAAAGTCTCTGATCGTATACAGATTTGCAGCTTGTTGGTGTGAAGTGAATCTACTTAGTGTATTTTTCCTAATAGCTCATAGCATTTTCTATGTACTAGATATCCAGAATTAAGATGTTGCACTTGTACTGAAAAAAATTAAGATGTAAATGTTTCTTAAATACTTCTCAAGAGAAGACAGAAATACTTTCTCAATTGTCTATATAAAAAGACAGCATTTTCAAAAAATGGTCTTGGTTAACCTGGCAATCAGGATGTAGAAGAATACAAACTGATCCATTCCTATCTCCTGTTACAAAGCTCAAGTCCAAGTGGACTAAGGACCTCCACATAAAACTAGACACACTGAAACTTATAAAGGAGAAAGTGGGGAAGCACCTCGAACACATGGGCACAGAGGGGAAATTTCCTGACCAAAACACCAATAGCTTATGCTCCGAGATGAAGAATTGACAAATGGGACCTCATAAAATTGCAAAGCTTCTGTAAGATAAAGGACACTGTCGATGGGACAAAATGGCAACCAACAGACCGGGAAAAGATCTTTACCAATCCTACATTCGATAGAGAGATGATATACAATAAATACAAAGAACTCAAGAAGTTAGACTACAGAAAACCAAATAACCCTATTAAAAATGGGGTACAGAGCTAAACAAAGAATTCTCAACTGAGGAATATCTGATGTCCGAGAAACACCTAAAGAAATGCTCACATCCTTAATCATCAGGGAAATGCAAATCAAAACAACCTTGAGGTTCTACCTCACACCAATCAGAATGGCCAAGATCAAAAACTCAGAGGACAGCAAATGCAGGAGAGGATGTGGAGAAAGAGGAACACTCCTCCATTGCTGGTGGGATTTCAAGCTGGTAAAACCACTCTGGAAATCAGTTTGGCAGTTCCTCAGAAAATTAGACATAGTACTACTACCTGAGGACCCAGCTATACCACTCCTGGGCATATACCTAGCTAATGCTCCAACATATAAGAACACATGCTCCACTTGTTCATAGCAGCCTTATTGATAATAGTCAGAAGCAGGAAAGAACCCAGATGTCCTTCAACAGAGAAATGGATACAGAAAATGTGGTACATTTACACAATGGAATACTACTCAGCTATCAAAAATAATGAATTCGTGAAATTCTTAGGCAAATGGATGGAGCTAGAAAATATCATCCTGAGTGAGGCAACCCAGCCACAAAAGAACACACATGGTATGCACTCACTGATAAGTGGATATTAGCCCAAAAGCTTGGAATACCCAAGACACAACTCACAGACCACATGAAGCTCAAGAAAGAAGACAAAAGTGTGGATACTCTGAGGTACTTTCTGAGGCTAGCAAATCAGTACAGTGTGTCTGCAAGGTACCGCTTCCTGGAAAATTGCTCCTCGTGTAGGCATTCCATATGGAAATTAGGAAGTCTGCATGTGCAACTGCAATGGTGCTTGTCCAAACCAATTTGAGAAAATGCATAGAGAAGACCGAAAAGGCCACCCACCGGAGAGCTCAGTCAGTAAAAAGAAATGCCTGCTAGGCAAACTTGAGGACTCAAATCTGATTCCCAGAACCTACAGGAAATTTGGACAGCTGGCTAAGAAGGTACAGACATTTGTCACCAAGTCTGGACACCTAATGTCCCTCCCTGGATCTGAGATGATGGAAGGAGCACATTGACCCTTGGAGATCGTCCACTGCCCTTCACACATACTTTGTGACTTGCACATGTGTGCATGCACACCCATGCCCAAAGAGAGGGGCAGGACAGGGGGGGGGGAGGAGAGAAGGGGGATGGGGGGAGGGAAAAAGGGAGAGAGGGAGGGAGGGAGAGAAGAAGAGAGAGTGAGATTGAGATTGAGATTGAGATTGAGACTGAGATTCAAGCTGAACACTATGTCTTCTTAATTCTAGTTTGGGGAGGTAGAGACCTAAAGGTCCCTGGACTTGCTGGATAGCTAGCTTAGCCTAATTAGCAAGCCCCAAATCCCAGCAAGACACTCTGCTTTTGAAAAGATAGGGTAGATGGCACATGAGGAACAATGCAAGGTTGGTAGCCCCCAGCAGGTGCATACTTAAACATGAACATACACAGACATACACACAGACACACACAGACACACACACACACACAAAACCTAACAGATTTCTCAAAACCCATCACTGAATTGGGTCAGTCTTCCTTTATACAGGAGGAGGATTCACATGGGCAGAGAAGAAAAGATTCTTGTAAATGAACATTGTGAGCTCCTGTCTACATTTCTTCCAGGTTTGATTTTGCACTTAATAACTCTTTATGTGGTTTCTTCCGCATTTCTACGCGATCTCTTGGTGCCGGCCAGGACTGCCTCCAGCCGGTGGTGCAGGCTGGGAAGGAGTGGGAATTTAGGGAGTGGGGTGTCACTGGAAGAAGTAAATGATTGACAGTATGTCTAGAAGGACGATTCTTGTCGCCAGTGCTTTCCTGTTCCCGTTTGCCTCCTGGCTTCTGTGAGCTGAGCAAACTCCTTCTCACCGGCTCCTCCGTCCATAGAGCTCTGCCTCACCTCAGGCTAGAGCAATGGAGCTGGTCTACCTGCTCTTAGGCTGAAACCTCAGGAAAAGTGGGCAAGAGAAGTGCTTCGTTTCATGAACAGAGACCCTTCCTTGATACTTTCCTCCTATATCTGCTGTGGTTTTTTTATTTTTATTTTTAAAGATTTATTTATTTATTATATGCAAGTACACTGTAGCTGTCTTCAGACACTCCAGAAGAGGGCATCAGATCTCCTTACAGATGGCTCTGAGCCACCATGTGGTTGCTGGGATTTGAATTTAGGACCTCTGGAAGAGTAGTCAGTGTTCTTAACCACTGAGCCATCTCTCCAGCCCCTGTGTTTTTATTTTTAAGATCTCCTTGCTGTGTTTGTTTCCTTGGGCAGTAGCTAGATGCAAAAACCAACCTATGATTCTCACAGATCAGGAATTCTGAAAATAATAGTTTTCTTTCTGCATTTTCTTACATACATCAAGCAAGCCCCCTCAGTTGGGTTACAGTGGAGGATACAGCATCCCAGGGTCTTCATCAGAGACAGCAAAGTCGCTTCTATGGGATAATCTTCCAGGGCCACAGAGAAGTCTTTCATACCGTTTGAGTTTTCTCCAAAATCCAGTCCACATACTTGGCCACGTGGGTGTAGACCCCCGGCCTCTCCTTCTGACCGCAGCCTTCGCCCCAGCTTGTGATGCCTACCAAGTGCCAGACGCCATCGTGTTTGCAGGACAGGGGCCCTCCAGAATCTCCCTGTCAAAGGGGGTGGGGGGGGGGAGAAAGACACACACCTGGATCACTTTAGGCATTTCCTGAATTAAGTATTGCTCGCAGCAATTTTACCTAATATTCTGGTCCTCTCGCAAGCATCTAAACATCCAATTGCTCTCCCTTATGCAGCTTCTCTATTGTGGAGTTTAGTTTACCTATAACAAATTCCACCCAGTGTTCTGCTCGTGATGGCTAATCTGGATTGTCATGCTCACACGCCTGGGAAGAGGGAACCGCCGCCATCAGCCTGTCGCGTGGGCATGCCTGTGGGGAACTTTCTCCATGTATTGATGAATACATTTTTACAGAAGAAAAGTAGCGCAACAGGAGAGTAAATACAAGGCAGTAAGCAGCACTCCTCTGCGGTCTCTGCTGCAGTTCCTGCTACCAGGTCCCTACCTTGACTTTCCCCTGTGGTGGACTGTATAACTTGTAAGCTAAATAAATGCTTTCCTTCCCTGAATTGTGTTTGGTCTGTGTTTTATCACAGCAACCAAAACTCTGCTCCGTGGTAGAGTGGTTTGTACAAATGCATTAAGCATTCACACCAATCGGACATAACCAATTGCTTGAGACAGTCTTACCTTGCATGTATCCTTGCCTCCTTCTTTGTAGCCTGCACAGATCATCTTGTTGGATATTTTATGTCTTCTGTATCTCATCTGACATTCTTCATTGGACACCAGTGGCACCTTGGCTTTCTGGAGAATATTTTGTACTTCATCTGAAAAAGGGTCAGATTCATGTTTTACTGGAATAATTATTATTATGTATGTATAGTAATTAAAAAGACAAAATTTTACATAAAAAAGCTAGGAGGAAAAATTACTAAGCTTGATTCATAGGTCATTTTTTTCAATGGTGTATAAAGAAGACATTATTTCTACTATGGTGTATATAATTTTATTAATGTTATTAAGTTCAAAATTTGCTGTGACACTAAGTAGAATTCCTTTTCAGACAAAATAATTAGAAACCATTCTAGAACTTTTACAGAGTGTTAGGTCCAACACTAAAAGTCTCCAGTTAAAACAGTCTTTAGAGGGTTTAATCATATTTAACGTTTCCGATCAAATGGATTGATCTTTGTTATTAATCTTCCTGTAATTGAAGAGTGTTACTTTATTCACATTTTTGGCCCTATGACTAACTAGGAAACAGTGGGACTGGTTAAGCTCTGCTCTTTGATTTCAGGATAGAACAGAGATAGAAGCATGGTTTGTTACCTTTTGTCCCAGTGTACCCCCATCCAGTCACCCAGCATTCTGTGTGCACTACGTTTCCATCTCCTTTGGAAGGCAGACATATTGGCCGCTGAAAATCTAATTTTGAAAATCACAGTTTAGTCATCAGAAGTGGCTATGGTTTGGATGTGAGGTGTCTCCCCAAAGGCCCATGTTCAAAGACTTCATCCCAGCCTGTGACATTGCTTAGAGATGATGGGAGTGGGGCCTGAGGAAGGAAGTGACATCATTGAGGGTGGGGCCTTGAAGGGCCTATTAGGAGCCCAGCCCCTTCCTTTCAGTTTCCAGGCATCCAGGACGTGACCAGTTTGCTCTTCTGCACATTTCTTAGCAAGGGCTCCAAAGCAGTGGAGGCCCCCAACTGCAGGCCGAAGCCTCTGACATCGTGAGAGCCCATATTACCTTTCTTTCTTACAAGGTGGTTACATCGGGCATTTTGTCACAGTGGTGGAAAGCTGACCGAAGCAGAAAGAAAGCCAATCATTTGACCCAGAAAGGGTTGTTATTTCACCAGATATTAACCATGCTTTCTTTCTTTATGATATTCATGTTATCTTTTTCTCATATATTTCACGTCACATGTTCAGTGGTGTATATAAAATATCCCAAGCAGAAGGGACAAGATAAGACATGACTCTTTACACCAACTTTCATTTATGACAAGGTTTAATAGTCTGTAGCATTTGCTTAACCATATTGTCAAGCCCCTTATTACTAAAGCAAAGTGTCAATCATTATTCTTATTGCTTCTGTATTTTATAAAACAAACAATGACATTCTATGTATCTGAAGAAGCCTGAAGGCAAGTCTCTCTGTTTGCACTCTCAAAGTGTGATTTAGTATTGTAAGGCAAACTGTCTGTCTCAACAGAGACCATCTTTCCAGACCTTACTTGTCTGGCTGTTGATTGGACCCCGTAGACGAGACTATGAGTCTCCTAATGTGAATGTTTTATCTAGGTCACCTAAATCTCTATATACCTGTGTAATTCATGGCTGATTCCAGTTTTAACAGGGCAATATCATACCCACTTTCTGCCGTCGTATATCGATCATGAATTATCATTTCTTGAACCCTGAAGAAAGCAGTATCTTCATTTATTTCTGATTGATTTACAATGCCACCATAGACACGCAGATTTTTAGGTGTCTCTATCCTAAGGAACAAACAGAGTAGGGAAAAAAATCTACTACTAGGCCTTTTCCAAATATTTGTGTTTCACAGTTATTTATACTCTGCAATTGTTTCTACCTTTACGTGTGGAAAAAAGTGATTTTATTCTCAAATAATGTAGTCACATATTTCCTGTACAGTGAAAGCACTGGATTTCTAAGACATTAAATAAAGACTAAGAAAGACATTAAATAAATGTCTTTCTATTCTCCAGCATATTCGCAAACTCGGGAAGAGTTAGGTATTATTCTCAACCTTGACTTGGACAGAATTTAAAAATTAATCACTGTGACGTTTTATATTCCTCATATGTGCTTGTAAAGCTGACAATTGACCTCAGTGTAGTGCTGAATTACAAGTGTGTGCACTCATTAATGAAAAAAAATGAACAAAGCAACACGTAAACCTATGTCTGGAAGCAACAGAAACCCTAAAAGTAGCACAGAAAAGCCTCACTCAACCGAATTTCCTCAAGATACGCACTTCTCCAGCCACGTTGCTTACATTTGACCAATACTGAAAAAGCAATGTAAGTGTGGGCATCCAGTTTGATGGTGTGTGCAGAACTCTATGCATTCAGAGGCAGAGGAAGAAAGAAGAGGGGGACCCGGATTCAAAGAGCTGGAGATTGTGAGCTTCATTCTGGCCTGTGTGCCTGCACCTGGAACCAGCGAGAAGCCGCTGGAAATAATTTGCATTTGAATGACAAGACAGAAGTGTGCAATCAGTTCTGTCCCTGCACCTGTTCTACTGCGGCCAAATGTTGAGTATCATTCCGGTGGGCATCATGTGGGCATCATCTCTGCCCACAAGGTGGGAATTAATTTAGTAAAACAGGACCGTTTACATTTTTGAAGTGTTCGTTTACTATTATGATAGTCCCTGATTTCACCTATGCCTGATGATGGGGACCCCGGGAGAATAGCGACAATACTCACCCAGAAAAACAATGAGCTGCTGTCAGTATCCACTGGTTTCCAATGATGGAGCCTCCACACAGGTGGCCCTGGCTGGTGTGCAGGGCCACCTGCCAAGGCCATTCACCATGGACAGACGCAGCACCTCCGACCACCCTGGGCTTGATTTTGGTTGTGCACACTGCAACAGAGAGAGTGTGGTTAGTAGTTACCTACAGCTTCACTGTCCCTGGCCATTCTGTGATAGGAAAAAACCCAGAAGCCTTTCAATCTACCAGCAGGAAGGTAACGGTTAGAAAGTTAACGGGTGAGCGTTAACATTATCAGTAACTCAAATGCAAGCCTTCAGAAAAAGGTCTATCTTGATGTCTGCTCCATTAGCTTAAACAGAATGCTGAACACATATTGCTCAACATTGCATTAGGGATGAAGAAATACTTCTTTTAGTGGTGTCCATCACTAGGTGTCTTTAGAAAGTCAAGTTATGGGCTGGAGAGATGGCTCAGCATTTAAGAGCGCTGACTGCTCTTCCGAAGGTCCTGAGTTCAAATCCCAGCAACCACAGGGTGGCTCACAACCATCCATAATGAGATCTGACGCCCTCTTCTGGTGTGTCTGAAGACACCTACAGTGTACTTATTTATAATAATAAATAAATCTTTGGGCCGGAACAAGCAGAGATTGAACAAGCAAGGTTAACCAGAGTGAGAGTACGGTTGACTAAAGCAAGCAGAGCTCCTAAATTCAATTTCCAGCAACCACATGAAGGCTCACAACCATTTGTACAGCTACAGTGTGCTCATATGCATAAATAAATAAATCTTTTGAAAAAAAGGAAAGTCAAGTTACATTAGAGACTTACAACAGTAAATATGACAAACACCTCGGTTAGATGTTCCCTCTTACATACAGGGGTTGCATAGCCTAACACTGTGCAGTGTTACCTATTTCTCTATGCATCAGAAGGCATACAGGTTTATGACCCTCCATATTTTCTCCTCTATCAATCTACAACTGATTCCTTCACAGGCCAGATAATATAAATTCAGCAGAGACAAACAGAATGAAGGCAGAACAGGTGAGAAATGCAATCTTCAATTTATGAAGGTGCCTGCTCTGGATCCCAGTTCTTAAACCACGCTCACATCACTTAGAAGTCTTTTCTAATTGCCCCATCTAGCACTAAGAAGTAGAATTAAGACAATAGTTGTTTTGAATGTTCCTTCTTATTAGCTAAATTCATCATGAGCAAAACCCAAACTATATGAACTACAGCTTAACTCTCTTAAGAGGCATGAGTCACCCTGAGATTGCCATCAAACCTCTGAATTCTAGGAAGGCATGTTTTCTGGTTAGGGCATTGCAATTGTTGGGACAAAACTCCTGTGATGGTTTGTATATGCTGGCCCAGGGAGTGACATTATTTGGAGGTGTGGCCTTTTTAGAGTAGGTGTGTCATTGTGGGTGTGGGATTTAAGACCCTCATCCTAGCTGCATGGAAGCCAGTACTCTGCTAGCAGCCTTCTGATGAAGATGTAGAACTCTCAGCTCCTCCTGCACCATGCCTGCCTGGATGCTGCCATGCTCCCCTTCATGATAATGGACTGAATCTCTGAACCTGTAAGCCAGTCCCAATTAAATGCTGTCCTTATAAGAGTTGCCTTGGTCATGATGCCTGTTCACAGCAGTAAAACCCTAACTAATACAGCATCTGAATGTGCTATAAATCAGGTCCTCTGAAGTTAAGGATGGAGTCACCTTCTAGAATTGCAAATGATCTGGCACAAAAGGTTTTGTACTTCTAAAACTTTCACAAGGAGGAATTAGCACCACACTCTGTTCATTAAATCTCAGCTATATCACAATTTACAGGGTATCTTAACACTGGACATTATAATATATATAAACATATATGTTATTATATATCATATACTATAACACATAATAATTGTTTCACTGAAAGATCAAGTGAGAAGAAAAAGAATAATTTAGTGGACTGGTTGATAGTTTAATTTCTGAGAATTAAAACAAGACAAAAAAATCCATTGATCTTGAATACAAACATCAGCCCTCTGGATCTGTCTCTTCAGAAATTGCCACTTGAAATGACATATATACATATACGTATATATCATATACAAATAGACACATATACATATACACATATAAATACATATAATACATATACGTGTGCATATTGGAAAACCTCTAAATTTGTTAACTTACAAATCATCTCTTTTCCATATCTATTTTGTTGTCATTTTTGATGCAGGACTTTGCTATTTAATCCAACCTGGCATTAAACTTCTGATACTCCTGCCTCAACCTCTTGAGTGCTGGGAATGTGTGTGTGTATGTGTGTGTGTGTGTGTGTGTGTGTCTGTGTGTGTCTGTGTGTGTATGCGCTTGCGCTTCTGTTTCCACCCCTTTGTGGTTGTTGTAGACTAGCCTTGTGTTGATACATTACATTAACTATTCCCCTTCAGTTGTATTTTTTAAGTACTCACCATTATCCATTTTGCACAGCCTCAGTGAATATCCAGAGATGCCTCCCCTCCCATGAAGTATTCTAGTTGGAGATCCATTTGAAGAAAGCTTTAAGTAACATCTGCCCCTGTGGTTGAAAACAAAACTCTGTAAGCAAAAGTCTTTCTACAAGGAGATGATCCACCAGGCCCCACCCAACGCATGCCTTACTTCCTTTCATTGCGAGATCCTTGAGATGGATAATAGGTAAAGAACTGGCAGCGGGCATTATTGGTGCACATTTTCTGGCAGGTTTCTTGGCCTTTCACATCAACAATGTCCAGTTCTTCTCCCAAGAAATCAGTGTCGTTGTAAAAGGACGGATGGCAGAATACTAGACAAGAAAGTACACGCCAGGTTTGAAATGTGTAGCCTTCACAGTCATCCAGGTGCCCTGGGCTCCAGAGCTCAAGGAGAGGGAATCCTTCACTGTTTACCTGGGACGCTGTGCCTGCAGTGCTGGAGACTGAACCCAGAAAGGGCGTGGCTCTTTGTAATGCGTGTGCTTGGTAATCCACTTTCAGATGTTTTAAGGAGACAAAGATGTCTAAAGGTCCAAAGGGGGTATATGAATAAATCACGTAAAATATGGCAACGAGAAAGACCACTTGTTACAATGAGTATGGAAAGTAACAGGACTCTTGAAGGTAACGCCTTACCTCTGAGATTCTTTTGGCCATGCTTGGGAAAAAAATGTAAAAAACAGACAGGTGGGGTGATGCGTACAGATACGACGACAGACGAAAGCATCTGGGGCCAGCACACTGTCAATGTTAAGGTCTGTAAGCACCGTGTTCGGGAAAATGTCCCTGATACAAGCTGGACAACAACGGAAGAAACTGTGTTAGGAGGGTGGAGGCACCAGCAACATCCCAGACATCCCAGATAGTGTTTGTAAATTATGTTACACGTGGAAAGTTCATCCAGAGACCTTTATTTTTGTTGTTGTTGTTGTTTATATAAAAAAATTTTGAAATTTAAGAAGAAATCCTTTCAAGGACATAATGAAGTATATCACATGAAGATAGTGAAAGGTTACTGGGTTCACTTGAGTGAGCACAGACTGTTTTTAAAGTTAGACCATATATATATATATATATCCTCTGCTTCATGCGGGCTTAATGGTGCCAGTATCTCATTGAGAAAAGTGATAATTACCCAAGTTGGAAAGTCCACAGGGCTTCAGTGAAACTCCAGACACCACGTCATTGAGCCTCGCTATTGTGGTTGGCGTCCCTGTCTGGGTGTACTTCAAAAGACAAATTTTACTGAGTAAAAACAAGAACGGAAAAATATTATTCTTTCCAAGTATATAAAGGCACAAGAGGGTAAGAACTTACTGTCTGCAGCGGAGAAATGACTGTAATAACAGAATTGCCCACAGGAGTGTTCACCTGCAGAGCCATTGGCCGCTGGAATCCAGGCAGCTGTTCTAACAACAGGGTGGCCCTGAAGACTCAGGAACAGTGTCAGCTCACCAGTGAATGGGTGACACCGGAGACCTCATGTGATGTGAGATGACTGTGTGGACAGGTTCGCTTTAGCCCTCCATTTATGCTTCTGCATAAGCCCTAGACATGTTTTCCTGGCCTGCGGTGCTCATTCTGTGACATCTAAGACATAAACATTGTCATCTGAGGGGAGATAGAGCCATAGAAGTCTGCTTCTCATTTTTTATTACTCATTTCAAAAGGCTTTGCTTCCCATTCATTTCTTTTTCAGAATTATGGAAAGTGAAGTATAAAGAGTCAGTGTTAAAATCCAACTATCACATAACTGTTGTTTACTGTGCAAATCTAGATAATGCCAAAGATTCCTAAATCTAAAAATTAACATTGGGAGCTGAAGGGATGGCTCTTCTAGCTTATATAGTTATCTGCACATGTGTGTGTCTAAACACACAGGCACACACATACATAAACACACAAACCGACATACACATACACACACAATATTAAAATGTTTTTAAAAGAACAAGTCATATACTTTTCTAATAAAAATTTAAATCTGAAAAAAATGCAGATTTATTCATTCCCTCTCATTAGTCGTATATTTTCATACAATAGATTTCTTTCTGAAAGAGTTCAAAATCCCACATCAAACAGGATAAAACTTTGCACATCGGTGTCAATTGCTTCTTCTCGGGTAAGAGACAGAACTGTATGTCTAGGTAGATAAACAAACTTTAAGTTGTGATTCTTTAGGTTGGGACATTTGCTAGACCGGGAAGAACATCGCCAATCAAACCAGAGTTCTCAATTCCACAAATGTAAAAATGTCGTGCCTTTTGAAATTAGTTAGGATATAGGGTAAGCTTTCGTATGGTTTATGACAGTGTCATTGAAACACAGAATCTGTGTGCTGCACTATATGTATTATATATGGTATGTGGGATCTGTGGGGTGTGTGCGTATGTAAGCATGACTAGGAAATCCAAGGGTGGACCTTAGAGTTCCTGCCCTACTACCTCCCTGCCTTTTCCCCTCCAGGCAGGAAGTCTCATTGAGCTTGGGGCTAAAGAGGATGCCCTCTCAGCATCACTGGGAGGAGAGGCTCAAGGGGAATGCCAGGGTGGGGAGGTGAGAGTGGGTGGGGCACACCCTCTTAGAAGCATGGGGAGGGGGAGGGGGAAGGGAGAGAGGTTTCAGGGCTGGGGGGGACGGGGAAAGAAAAATTAGATGTTTTCTTTATTTACATTTTAAACGTGAATAAAGAAAATATCTAATTTAAAAAAACAACAGCCTGAAGCTAGTGAGTTCCAATGATCCTCCCTCTGCCCCCTCACCCTGTGCCCCTGCCCCAAGCACTGGGGTTTAAAGGCATGCAGGGCCACATCTGGCTTTTACATGGGCGCTGAGATCCAAACCAGGCTCCCCAGGCTTACACAAGCAGTGCGTTTACACACAGAGCGGTCAGGTCACCCAGCCCTGAAATTTAAATATGACTTAAATGCCTTTTGAGTTAATTAGCCTTTTCACGACAAAACGACAAAACAGTGATTGCTGTCATGCAAATATTTGGGGGTTAAAAAAAAGAGTCTAGGCTTCAAGTTGATGAAAATACCCAAGGACCAGCGGTTTTCTTTCCTGTGGCTTGTTTATATCCAGACACTCGGTCTCTCGCTCACTCACCGATGGTTCACACTGGGAAAATGCTCTGTTGCGTAAGTGAAAAACTGACAGTGGACATCATTTGTGCATCTCTCCTGGCATTCTCGAGCATTCTTCACAGCGGAACTGTAATAGTTCAAGCCCTTCATGTCTAGGTTCACGTACACTTCCTTGCTGCAAGCTGGAAATAAAGCCGGAGAATCTAGGTGTCACCAGAAGCGAGGGGCAACTATAGTCCACTGCCTTCGGGGAAACTGTTCGCCTCTTGAACACTCCCGTATAAGTTCTTCATTTTCTTTCACTCGGCATAATTCCCACTTCCACTAGGAGGTTATGAGGAAGCCAATGTGTCTCTTATATTGCATCCGCTTTAAGCTTGTACGTTTGAGACTGGAGAGGTAGCTGAGCGATTAAAACCACTGACTACACTTCCAGAGGACCTGGGTTCAATTCCCAGCACCCACATGGCAGCTTGCAACTGTCTGTAACTCCGGTGCCAGGAGGTCTGACACACTCACACAGACACATGGAGGCAAAACACCATTGCATGTAAAATAAATAAATAAATTTAAAAAAAAATAGAAAGCTTGTGAATTTGCATTTTGACTTTCTGATCTCGTGTCCAAACCATCCCATCCAATGGGTTCATTCTTTAACTTATTGAAAAGGGCCTGTTTCACTATTAAAACCAGTCTGCGTTTTCTCCTTTTGATTTGAATTAGCATTTATAATAAAGGCTTTCGTGTGTGATTCCAGGCTGGGAAGGAAAAATAATAAGAACTGAGATGGACACGTGCCTTTATGAGGCTAGGAAATGTTAAAGAGAGACAATGTGCTTGTGGGGAAGGAAAGAAGAAAACTGCATCCTCTACATAGATGGTTCCTCACCAGGAAGCTTGGTCCTAGGTAGTAGTATTTTATTTTATAGCCACAGAACTGTATCTGAAGAGATTATATGTATATATTATAATGGCTAGTATTTATTGTATTTGATAAGAAATCTTACCACTCAATTGCTGAGGGCATTGCTTGAAGGAATAACCAGAAACAGCTCCTGTCATGTTTACCATTGGCAATGTTTCTGTGAAACTGTCCTTCAGGATGCAGGCAAACCTGTTCTTTTTAAAAAATAAAATAAAATAAAACAAAACATTATTCAACAGGAATTCATGCTTTCAAAGAGTGGATCCCAAGGTCAAAGAGAAGAAGACAAATGACTGGGTTTCCCGCCAAAACAAATGTTTACTTGGCGAGATTTGACTTTGCTTTTTATTACAACATCCACGCATCTAAAAGAACACATATGGCCCTCCTTTCCAACAGGACATGAACAGGAATAGATGGACTCTGGCCTATTGCTAAAATGTTGTTTAAAATCTTCCTTTTTTTGTGTTGTCCTTGAGCTAGAAATGGTTTTCTATTTTTTTACATGACTACATTTTAATCTCTCTCTCTCTCTCTCTCTCTCTCTCTCTCTCTCTCTCTCTCTCTCTCTCTGTGTGTGTGTGTGTGTGTGTGTGTGTGTGTGTGACCACATGCATGAGAAAGGCAGAAGATAGCATTGAATCACCTGGAATTACAAATGATTGCAAATCTCTGGAAGTTGAGGTAATGACCCCTGGGTTCTGTAGAAGAGCAGCCGATGAATTTCACCCCTGAGCAATCCCTCTAGCCCACGCATTGTAAAACAGTGTTAGAAATACAGGATGTTCTATTTGCATCTGGTTCATCAAAGCCTAAAGTTTTAGCCCGGTCTTGCCAATCTCTGTTCTAGATTTCAAAAGAAAAATTAATTCTTAGGGTAATGTGTAACTATCTGAGAAACCCGCAATGACAAAGATATTGGCAACTTAAATTTGCATAAAAGGTTATATATTAAACTTCACGTTTAGTACAGAGACAGAAATGAATGCAATATCTAATATTTTAAAAATATGCGTAGAGAGGTAAAAAAAAAACAAAACAAAACAGCAACAACAACAACTAAAAACAGCCATAGGGAACCTGAGAGATTTAATGAGAATTTAATTAACAGCTAAAATTAGCATTTCAAGTATGTTTAACTTTGTTAAGCTTCTTACAATTTTCTTATTGTGAAATTCATGTTGAAGTATTTAGATGCGCAGGATTATGATATTTTAAAATCACATTCAGTATTTTCCGGTGACTATATACAGGTAGGTAAAGCAAACATAGGGTGACCTTCCTTGAATTGTATTAAATAAGCTGTGTCTCTGTATTTTCAATTGTTGATTACTGTATTGGCAAAGAGCTAAGTTCTGGCAGGATTTTGATATCATCATTTCTATGGCCTATTACCAGCCTCCCATTTGTAAGTGCTTCCACACCTGCCCAAACAGCCCATATTGCCAAAAGGCAACGAAAGAGATGTTCAGGCATTGTCTTACTGCTGATTGGTTATAGTAAAGATCTGACAGCCAATACATGGGACAGGAAGTACAAGGGTGGGACTTCCGGGCAGAGAGACAGGAAGGACTAAAGCCAAGTGGGGGATTCAGAGGCAGACAGGGAAAGGGATGGAAGGGAAGTAAAGAGTTAGTTACATGGCTGACAAGATAAGCTTAGAGAAGAGAGCTGAGAGTCTGCCCCAATGAAGAGCCTAACATTTTATATAAAAGTCTGCATACCTTATTGAACCAGTGGTGGAATCCAAGAAAACCACATAATGTGACAGGATATTGGAGGGAGTAGAAAATTGTCGTAATAATTTTTTTATTGAATAGAATTTTCATTTATATTTCAAATGGTAAAACCTTTCCCAGTTTCCCCCTCCCTGAAAATTCCCAATCCCTCCTCCCACTCCCTGCCTCCAAGTATATGCCCCTCCACCCAACCCACATCCACTTGCCCCCCCCCTCCGATTTCCCTTTGTTGGGGCGTCAGTTGAGACTTCACCTGACCAAGGACCACTCCTCCCACTAACGCCTGACAAGGCATTCCTCTGCCACATTTTTGGCTAGAACTATGTGTACCCCTTGGTTGATGGTTAAGTCCCTGGGAGTCCTGGGGCATCTGGGTGGCCAACATTGTTGCTCTTTCCATGGGGCTGTAAACCCCTTCAGCTCCTCCAGACCACCCTCCAACTCCTCCACTGGGGACCCCATGCCCAGTCCAATGGTTGGTTGCTAGCTTCTGCCTCTGTATGTGTAAGGCTCTGGCAGGGCCCCTCAGGAGACAACCATGGCATGCTCCTTTTGGTATGCACTTCTTGTCATCCATAATAGTGTGGGGCTTGGTGATTGTTTATAGGATGAATTCTCAGGTAGGGCAGTCTCTGGGTAGCCTTTACTTCAGTCTCTGCTCCACATTTTGTCTCTTTTATTGCTCCTGTGAGTATTTTGTTCCCTTTCTCAGAGGAACCAAAGCACCCTCACTTCAGTCCTCCTTCTTCTTGAACTTCCTGTGGTTTGTGAATTGTAACTTGTTTATTTTGAGCTTTTGGGCTAACATCCACTTATCAGTGAGTGCATACTATGTGTGTTCTTTTGTGATTGGGTTACCTTGCTCAAGATGACACTTTCTAGTTCCATCCATTTGCCTAAGAATTTCATGAATTCATTGTTTTTAATAGCTGAATAGTACTCCATTGTGTATATATACCACAGTTTCTATATCCATTCCTCTGTTGAAGGACATCTGGGTTCTTTCCAGCTTCTGGCTATTATTAATAAGGCAGCTATGAACATAGTGGAGCATGTGTACTGACATGTAGGAGCATCTTCTGGGTATATGCCCACGAGTAGTATAGCTGTGTCCTCAGGTAGTACTATGTCTAATTTTCTCAGGAATCACCAAACTGATTTCCAGAGTGGCTTTACCAGCTTGCAATCCCAGCAACAATAGAAAAGTGTTCCTCTTTCTCCACATCTGCTCCAGCATCTGCTGTCCCCTGAGTTCTTGTTCTTAGCCTTTCTGACAGGTATGAGGTTGAATCTCAGTGTTGTTTTGATTTGCATTTCCCTGATAACTAAGGATGCTGAACATTTCTTTAGGTGCTTTGGAACTATTCGAGTTTCCTCAGTTCAGAATTCCCTGTTTAGCTCTGTACCCCATTTTTTTAAATAGGGTTATTTGACTCTCAGGAGACTAACTTCTTGAGTTCTTTGTATACATTGGATATTAGCCCTCTATCAG
The DNA here is from genome assembly GCF_947179515.1 of Apodemus sylvaticus. Classification (NCBI taxonomy): domain Eukaryota; kingdom Metazoa; phylum Chordata; class Mammalia; order Rodentia; family Muridae; genus Apodemus; species Apodemus sylvaticus. The sequence goes on from NC_067489.1 coordinate 42,666,372, forward strand.
ATGTAGGATTGGTAAAGATCTTTTCCCAATTTGCTGGTTGCCATTTTGTCCTATTGACCACGTCCTCCTTTGTCTTACAGAAGCTTTGCAGTTTTATGAGGTCCCTTTTGTCGATTCTTGTTCTTAGAGCATAAGCCACTGGTGTTTTGTTCAGGAACTTTTCCCCTGTGCCCATGTGTTCAAGATTCTTCCCCACTTTCTCCTCTATAAGCTTCAGTGTGTCTGGTTTTATGTGTAGGTCCTTGATCCACTTGGACTTGAGCTTAGTACAAGGAGATAAGAATGGATAAATTTGCATTTTTCTGCATGTAGACCTCCAGTTGATCCAGCACCATTTGTTAAAAATGCTTTTTTTCCACCGGATGTTTTTAGCTCCTTTGTCAAATATCAAAAGACCATACATGTATGGGTTCTTTTCTGGGTCTTCAATTCTAGGCCATTGATCTTCCTGCCTGTCTCCATGCCAATATCAAACAGTTTTTTAATCACTATTACTCTGTAGTAGAACTTGAGGTCAGGGATGGTGATTCCCCCAGGAGGTCTTTTGTTGTAGAGAATAGTTTTTGCTATCCTGGGTTTTTTGTTGTTCCAAATGAATTTGCGAATTGCTCTTTCTAGATCTATGAAAAATTGATTTGGGGTTTTGATGGCGATTGCATTGAATCTGTAGATTGCTTTCCCCAAGATGATCATTTTTACTATATTAATCCTGCCAATCCATTAGTATGAGAGATCTTTCCCTTTTCTGAGATCTTCTTCGATTTCTTTCTTCAGAGGCTTGAAGTTCTTGTCATACAGATCTTTCACTTGCTTTGTTAGAATCACACAAAGGTATGAAATATTATTTGGGACTATTGTGAATGGTGTCATTTCCTGAATTTCTTTCCCAGTTTGTTTATCCTTTGAGTAAGGGAAAGCTACTTATTTGTTTGAGTTAATTTTATATCCAGTCACTTTGCTGAAGTTGTTTATCAGCTTTAGGAGTTCTCTGGTGTAAGTTTTGGAGTCACTTAAGTATACTATCATATCATCTGCAAATAGTGATATTTTGACTTCTCCCTTTCCAATTTGCATACCTTTGACCTCCTTTTGTTGTCTGAATGCCCTGGCTAGGACTTCAAGTGCTATATTGAATAGATAGGGAGAGAATGGGCAGCCTTGTCTGGTCCCCGATTTTAGTGGGATTGCTTCAAGTTCCTCTCCATTTAATTTGATGTTGGCTACCAGTTTGCAGTATATTGCTTTTACTATGTTTAGGTATAGGCCTTGGATTCCCAATCTCTCCAAGACTTTTTATCATGAAGGGATGTTGGATTTTGTCAAAAGCCTTTTCAGCATCTAATGAAATGACCATGTGTTTTTTTTTCCTCGAGTTTGCTTATGTAGTGGATTACATTGATGGATTTCCATATATTGAACCATCCCTGCATCCCTGGGATGAAGCCTACCTGATCATGGAGATTGGTCTGAAGTTTTCCTTCCTTGTTTGGAAAATCCTTTGAATTTTGAATTTCCACAGTTTCTGTTGTTATGTCTCCCTTTTCATTTCTGATTTTATTAATTTGGGTAGTGCCTCTGTGCCCTCTGGTTAGCCTGGCTAAGGGTTTATCTATCTTGTTGATTTTCTCAAAGAGCCAGCTCCTGGTTTTGTTGATTCTTTGTATAGTTCGTTTGTTTCTATTTGGTTGATTTCTACCCTGAGTTTGATTATTTCCTGCCATCTATTCCTCTTGGGTGTATTTGATTCTTTTTGTTCTAGAGGTTTCAAGTGCACTGTCAAGCTGTTAGTGTAAGCTCTCTCCATTTTCTTTGTGGAGGCATTCAGAGCTATGAGTAAAATTTCCTCTTAGCACTGCTTTCATTGTGTCCCATAAGTCTTGGTATGATGAGTCTTCATTTTCATTAAATTCTAAAAAGTCTTTAATTTCTTTATTTCTTTATTGATCAAGTTATCATTGAGTAGAACATTGTTCATCTTCCACTGTATGTCGGCTTTTTATTATTTTTGTTGTTATTGAAGACCAGCCTTGGTGCATGGAATAATTTCAATATTTCTGTACTTGTTAAGGCCTGTTTTGTGACCAATTATATGGTAAGTTTTGGAGAAGATACCATGAGGTGCTGAGAAGAAGATATATCCTTTGCTTTTGGGTGGAATGTTCTATAAGTATCTGTTTGATCCATTATGTCCATAACTTCAGTTAGTTTCACTGTGTCTCTGTTTAGTTTCTGTTTCCATGGTTTGTTCATTGTTGAGAGTGGGGTATTGAAGTCTCCCACTATTATTATGTAGGGTGCAATGTGTGCTTTGAGCTTTAGTAAAGTTTCTTTTATGAATGTGGGTGCCCTTGCGTTCAGAGCATAGATGTTCAGAATTGAGAGCTCATCTTCGTAGACTTTTCCTTTGACCAGTATGAAGTGTCCCTCATTATCTTTTTTGACAACTTTTGGTTGATAGTCAATTTTATCCAATATAAGAATGGTCACTTCAATTTTTTTCTTGGGACTATTTGCTTAGAAAATTGTTTTCCAACCTTGGACTCTGAAGTAGTGACTATCTTTGTCACTGAGGTAGATATCTTGTATGCAGCAAAATGTTGGGTCCTGTTTATGTATCCAGTCTGTTAGTCTATGTTTTTTTTTTTTTATTGAGGAATTGAGACCATTGATATTAAGAGATATTAAGGAAAAGTGATTGTTGCTTACTGTTATTAAGCATTATTAAAAGTGATTGTTACTTCTTTGTTAAAGGTGAAATTCTGTTTGTGTAGCTATCTTCTATTGAGTTTGTTGAAAGATTACTTTATTGCTTTTTCTACAGTGTGGTTTCCAGCCTTGTGTTGGTATTTTCTACCAATTATTCTTTGTAGAGCTGGATTTGTGGAAAGATATTGTGTAATTTGCTTTTGTCATGGAATATCTTGTTTTCTCCGTCTATGGTAATTGAAAATTTTGCTGAGTATAGTAGTCTGTGCTGACATTTATGTTCTCTTAGGGTCTGTATGAGGTCTGCCCAGGATCTTCTACCTTTCATAGTTTCTGGTAAGAAGTCTAGTGTAATTCTAATAGGTCTGCCTTTATATGTTACTTGACCTTTTTCACTTACTGCTTTTAATATTCTTTCTTTGTTTAGTGCATGTGTTGTTTTTATTATTATGTGATGGGGGGGGGGCTTTCTGGTCTGGTCCAGTCTGTTTGGAATTCTGTAGGCTTCTTGTATGTTCATTGGCATCTCTTTCTTTAGGTTAGGGAAGTTTTCTTCTATAAGTTTGTTGAAGATATTTACTGGTCCTTTAGGTTGTATATCCTCGCTCTCTTCTATGCCTATAATCCTTAGGTTTGGTCTTCTCATTGTGTCCTGGATTTCCTGGATGTTTTGTGTTACAAGCTTTTTGCATTTTGCATTTTCTTTGACTGTTGAGTCAATGTTTTCTACGGAATCTTCAGCAGCTGAAATTCTTTCTTCTATCTTGTGCATTCTGTTGTTGATGCTTGAATCTATGACTCCTGAATTCTTTCTAAGGTTTTCTATTTCCAGAGATATCTCACTTTGTGATTTCTTTATTGTTTCTACTTCCATTTTTAGATCCTGGATAGTTTTGTTCAACTCCTTCACTTATTTGCTTGTATTTTCCTGATATTCTTTAAGGGATTTTTGTGTTTCCTCTTTAAGGGTTTCTACCTATTGACTTATGTTCTCCTGAGTTTCTTTTAGAGATTTTTATCATTCCTCTTTAAGGGCTTCAGCATGTTTACCCATGTTCTCCCATAATTCCCTATGGGGTTTTTGTGTTGCCTCTTTAAGGGGTTCTACCTGTTGACCCTTGTTCTCCCATATTTCTTTAGGGATTTTTGTGTTTCCTCTTTAAGGGCTTCTACCTGTTGGCCCATGTTCTCCTGTATTTCTTTAAGGGAGTTATTTATGTCCTTCTTGAAGTCCTCTATCAGTATCATGAGAAATTATTTTAAATCCAGCTCTTGCTTTTCTGATGTGATGGAGTATCCAGGATCTGCTGTTGTGGGAGAACTGTGTTCTGATAGTGCCATGTTGCCTTGGTTTCTCTTGGTAATGATCTTGTGTTTGCCTTTGGCCATCTAGCTATCTCTGGTGTTAGCTGGTCTTGCTGTCTCTGGCTGTGACTTCTCTGTCCTGCAGGCCTGTGTATTTGTACTCCTAGGATCCCCTTTCTCTCATATGCCCTGCATACAGCTGGTTCTTCAGGAAGTATCAGGAGACGGGGTCTTCACTGTGGCAGACTTGGCAAGGGTAGAATGTCCTGCATGCTGCTGGTTCTCTAATGCCCTGCTGCTAATGGTTCTCTAGAAAATATCAGGAAATGGGGTCTTTCCCATGGCAGAACTGGCATGGGTCTACCACAGCGAAATGAAAGGGGCAGGCAGTGGTGGAGGAGAAGGGAGGGTAGAAGGGACAGAAGGGGAGTGGTAATCTGGAGGGAGGGCAGGTTTTGGTGGTTACTGGGTAGTGAGTCCTGCCAGCTACTCTCTGGGCCTCCAGAGGTGGGAGGTGGTTCTTACTAAATGGTCTGCTGCTGCTGGTTCTCTAGAAAGTATCAAGGAATGGGGTCTTCCCCGTGGCAGAACTGGCATGGGTCTACCACATCAGAATGAATGGAGCAGGTGGTGATGAAGGAGCAATAATTTTTAAAGTAACTTTTTAAAGTTTTTTTTTCCTAATTGAAAGGTTAGAAGGAAGTTCTAGACAATCTCACCATCATTAACTAATAGCTGCAACAGGAAAAGAATGTAAGACAAACTACCATGGAAAAAAAGCAAAACCTTTTTTTTTTGACCTTGAGATTGAGCTCCCAGGAGTCATTACAGCATTCCACAAATGTGCCTCAATGCCATCCTTTCTGTAATAGTATCTCAGTGGAAGGAAACTCATTTTCCAGCCACTAACATCCCATTTTGCAAAATGACAGGAGGGGGTTTGTAAGTAGGTGATCTGCATTGGTGGGTAACTAGCTTCAGAAATCAGTTCCTCTTCAGAGACACATAAACCATTACCATTTGGTAGGATCGTCAGAAGATGACTCAGCCATGAACGTGAAGAGTAAACACCGAGGGTGGTGCGTGCAGACTAGCTGGCAGTACGTGGCACTCGGTGTGAAAACAGTACTTAGGTCACCGCCTTGAAAGCTAATGTCTTTGAAGACCTTAGTGATACATTCTGCAAAGAAAAATATGGGCGCACATTACTAAGGATTTTGGTGGGCATTTACCTTGTTACATAGTCTGTTAAAAAGTCAGCACAAAATGTGCCTAAACTCAGACATCAGATCGATCAATGCTCTTAGGGTTAGCTTCTTCAGTGAACACCCTCAGGTAGAAATATAAATCATAAACAACATGGTGACCTCAGTGGCATCACATTTATGAGTGAGTGATTGTCTTGGGAAGGCTGTGGGACCAATCCAATGATTTCTAAGCTATTGACCAGCAGCACATGCTCTGCAAGAAACTCCTCCAGGTCAGGAAGGGCTTGCTGTGTTTTTGTTCATTTATTGTTTTGGCACTGCAACAAACTAAAAACCAGCACCGATGGCCCCTTGTGTGATCTCATGCTAACATTTAAAGTGGACTCATTACTCACATTTACCAGGAAAAAAGTCACTGAGTTCTAGTTAACTAAAACCTTAGATCAGTTTTAATTTTAAAAAGCTAAAATGCATACAATTCAAAAGTCCTCTGTTCCTAAAAAAGATACCTAATAATTCATACGGTATGTGACCTTTTAAGGGACTGTTTCCTAAGTGACTGAATAAAAGGTTACAGTTTTTCATGCAGTCTACATGCCCATGGAGAGGTATTACTAACCCATTTCTCTTTATACCATTCCATTGAAAACAAAGATCAGACTCATGTGGAAGTACTTCTAGAAGAATAAAATCTAACTCAAATATGGACTGCTATAACAGCCATCAGTAAATGTCTTGAGAGGATTGCAGGTACATAGCAGTCAAAACTGTCATATGAGGCTTGTAGGACTTAAATAACCAACGGACTCAAAAAAACAAACAAAACCTCATGTGACTTTTCATTGACCCCTAATAGAAATGTGGTACATACATCCCTGTATTATTTGTGTAATTAATTAACATGGTTGTTATTTGTCATGTATATGATGATGACACATCACATCATTATGATTCATCGATAATTTGTTGGTTATTTCTATTCAGTTTTAGGCACAAGTCTTGTCACATAAGGTGTTAAATCAGAGCCGCGACTAATTCTGTATTGAGTATTTTCCATTTTAGCTAATCATATTTCAATATAATGGATTTTCCCAGTAACCCTATGTCTGTGTGTTTAGAAAAGTTATTCCAGGGAGAGACCGCAATGTCCATGCTGAAGGGATTTGTGGGGAAGAAGAGCAACTTTACCATAGATCCATCTCCAAAATTCAACAGAGTTTTGGTAGAGAGCATGGTTTTCTCCACTACTGGCAAGGATCCCAGAAGCTAAGTGGAGATTAAACTTCTTTTGCCAAGTTCTGTGTTGTCTCCCACCAAACCACACAGCAGCTGCTTCCGGCTAACAGGCAGTCTATTCCCACCTAGCAGTTTATCTGTTAACTCTAAGAAATTCAACGTTTTACTGCGAAGCCACCATGGCACATTAAAGTGTTTTTTATCAAGAAGATCAGCAGGATTTGATAAGCTGAATTGATTTTTAAAGGATTAATAAATGGGCAGTTTTGCTTAGGATAGAACCACTACATGAGTCATTTGACCTATAATATTGACTTTCATAATCTCAGCACAGATCCTAGTACTGGTGAGAGTTGGCTACTGTTTGTACATTGAAGATTTTGAATGGAAGAGCTGGCACTAAGGCCTGCTGAGTCCTGAGATTACAAGTATGTGCCTCCACTCCTGGTGGCACATCGAGTTTGTAGACTCCTTGCTGATCTGCCTGAAATAATCATGGCGTCCATTACTTTGCAGTTTTCTAGGTACATAACCACATTTATGGGAAGAGTCAGTTAATTTCCTTCTTTCTCCTGACTCTTACATCTTTTACCTTCCCTACTGTGGCACGTAGGATCTCTAATATAATGTTTAAGGGAAGGGACAGTAGTCTCTCAACACATTTATTGACATGTATTCATTGCATTGTGGTGGGGCTCACGGAACACCTGCATAGGTATATATCATGTGCTTTGACTATATTTATCCTTCATATCTTCTCATTTCCCTCCTTCCTTCTAGCCTCCTTCATGGATGCTAGGGCCCAGATGCTAGGGCCTAGAGTGTATCATTTCAACTGGATTTTATGTATCCATATAAGGTCCAAATTTGAAAAAAAAAATGTGTGATTTATCTTCCTCAATCTGACTTATCTCACTCAATATGATGTCACCCAGTTGTGGTCATCGTCACACAGACAGCACAATTTCATTCCTCATTGTGGCCAAATGAAACAAGGAGAGCACGATGTTGGGTAGGTACTAAGTCTGGGATGGGTCTAGGCGAAGTTTGGGGAGTCAAGGTGAATATACAAATACAATGCATAACGTTCTCAAAGAATTAGTAAAAACTAAATAAGAAAGCTTCTTAGCTAAACCATAGAACGTGCTTCTCCTCCTGTGCCTGCATCTAGCATCTGCTTCACACAGTCATCTCTGATGGACACAGAGGCGGACTCCCTAACTTGGTACTTGTAAATAAATTTCCATGCTGTCGAGACCGTGAGAAAAATCAAAATCTGTAATAAGATTTCACGGAAGACTAAACATAAAACCCCGCCCCCAGGAGTGTATATGATGGACCCTAAGACAACATTCTGAAGATGCTCGCACCTCCCTGCTCCTTGTTTCCTATTCACAGTAGCCAAGTTGTGGATATTTTTGCCTTACCCTGGTACCTCAGGGAAACACTATTTCAGTCACCATTATGTATGAGATTTTTTTTAATCGGATATTTTCTTTATTTACATTTCAAATGTTATCCCCTTTCCCAGTTCCCCCCCTCCCAGAATCCCCCTCTCCCATCCTCCCTACCCCTGCTTCTGTGAGGGTGTTCCTCCACCCACCCCACTCTCACCTCCCCGCCCTCAATTCCCCTACACTGGGGCATCTATAGAAGCTTCATATGACCAAGGACCTCTCCTCCCATTGATACCTGACAAGGCCATCCTCTGCTACACATGCAGCTGGAGCCATGTGTACTCCTTGGTTGATAGTTTGGTTGCTGGGAGAGCTGGGGGGGGGGTCTGGTTGGTTGATATTGTTGTTCTTCCTATGGGGTTGCAAACCCCTTCAGCTCCTTGAGTCCTTTCTCTAGCTCCTCCTCTGGGGACCCTGTGCTCAGTCCAATGATTAACTTCAAGCATCCTCCTCCGTGTTTGTCAGGCTCTGGCAGGGCCCCTCAGGAGACAGCCATATCAGGCTTCTGTCAGCAAGCCTTTCTTGGCACCACAATAGTATCAGGCTTTGGTGACTGAATCTCCAGGTGGGACAGTCTCTGGATGGCTTTTCCTTCAGTCTCTACTCTACACTTTATCTCCATATTTACTCCTGTGCGTATTTTGTTCCCCTTCTTAGAAGAACCAAAGCACCCACACTTTGGTCTTCCTTCTTCTTGAGCTTTCTGTAGTCTGTGAATTGTATTGTGAGTATTCCGAGCCTCTAGGCTAATATCCACTTATCAGTGATGTATGAGATTTCTTGAAAACTTTTGGCTTGATTTTTTTTTTTTTATAATTTTATTGCTGTTTTACAATACTGCTTGGTCATTGGGGAAGTTCTGAGTTTGCTAAGCTCATTTATTATGAGTAAAATCTTATTAAGGTAAAAACATTACATATGAAACATTAAATAAAAACTTGCTGCATGTATCAATGTATTAGATTATTTTGACTTTGTTTTTCTATGGCAAAATATATATGACATAAAAATGGACGCTTTGGCCTTTTTCAGGTCTATAGAACTGTGGAGTGATGTATGACGTTACATACAGTTACCACTTCTGTTCTGGAATTCCTTCAGTTTTTCCAACTGAAAATCTGTACACATTAAATGATCATTAGCATGACCCTGCTTAGTTCTCTTGGTCTTCTGTGTCTTTGGGCACAAGACATTAGTGGAATTATTTGTAAATGACTCATTTCATTTAGTATAAAACCATGGTGAATGACTCATTTCATTTAGTATAAAACCAGGCAGGTTCGGCCATGGCCTAGGATAAGGTGGGATTTTCTTCCACTCACGCTGAATAATATCCCGTTTTGCAGCGCATGTGCGTACCATGATGCTATATTTTGTCTAACCCTCTGTCCACTGATGAATACTCGGGCTGTGCTATAACACAGGAGTGTGCTTCATAGGCCCACGTGTTTCTGCCTTGCTGCTACTCTGCCCCAACAGCAGGAAGACAAATGACAAGTCTCTCCAGGAGTCTCTTCTTTCACTTCCTTTGGGTCTACACCACATCCCTTGGCTCCTTTTCTTAGATTAAAGTCACTTCTCATTCCTAGAATTAAGCAAGCTTTGCCACAATATGACAATGTGATTGGTCTTTTAATTTTCTTTCTTTAAAAAAAGATTTTAAAAACTTTTTTATTGTGCATGTATGTACCTATGTATGTACATATATATGCCGTGTATGTGTGTGTGTGTGTGTGTGTGTGTGTGTGTGTGTGCGCGCGCGCGCGCGTGCCCACAGAAGCCAGAAGAAGGTGCTGGATTCCTGGGAGCTAGAGTCACAGGAAGTTGTGAGCTACCTAACATGGGGGCTGTGAATGGAACTGAGTCCCATGCAAGAGCAGCCAGTGCTCTGAACTCCTGAGCCATCTCTCTCTAACTTTCCATTTATTTTTCTTTAATATATGCATTGGATGGTTTGGTATAGACGATTTTGAGACAGTTTTTGAGACAGAACCTTGTTATGTAGCTCATCCTGGCCTCGAACTTTCAATCATCTTGCCCCAACTTTGTCTGTTCTGGGATTTTAAGTATGATACAACAATAATGGATAATATTTCATCAGTTACATTTGCATATATTCATAAGCCAAAAAAATTCTCAAAATTCTCAGGATGCCCCTGTGAACTTAGCTTCACTGACATTTTGAGATGGGATACAGAGCATGATCAGACACACTTTCTCTAACTATGCTTACATTCTGTTTAATTCACTTCTGCTAGTTTCACCCCCCATCTTCTAGTTCCTTAGCATTCCCTTCCTTCCTCCTCCTTGAGCACTAATTTTTACCATTTTTCTCTATTCTAATACATATGCATACATTTTCACAGGTCACCTTAGTCCCAATTTGACTGCATTCCAAAGTTTCACATGCCATATATTAATTATATTAGATTTATTGTGATCTCGTCTCTGAATTGTATTTATGAACATACTTACTTAATGCAACACCCAGGATTTTCCGGCTACCATTTTGTTATGTTACTTAGCATGGTTCTTTTACAACTAAATAACATACTCTGTTTAATTTTTTGCCCTTCAAAAATGTATGGAGTCCTGTGAGGCACTGGGAGAGCCTTGAATGAAAGCGTGAAGGGCAGGTGAAGTCCTGAGTGAGTGTGTGTTGTCTGACATGGGCGTGGTCATGTCAAGGACCCCAGTGCCTCAGAGCCCTGGTAGTGCCAAAGCCTTACTCCAGGGTGAGACCTCCTATTTACCTCCTGCCTACCCTGGCTAGCTCATCTTGTGCTGTATACAAGAAGAGCGCCAAGGTTCCAGGCTGTGCTATAATTGGTGCTGCTCCATCAGAGTGAACACAGCTCACCCAATCTCAATTTTATTGTGAGTGTCTGTGTATCTGTCCTTTCTTCGATTCCCTAGCTGGCCCAGTCAGGTTTCCAGGACCAAGCCACACAGAATCTGACAGAGTGATTCTGTCTAGAGTGGTCAGTACTTGTTACTATTTTCTGTGTACACATAAATATCCTGTGTGTGTATCGACACAGTTGTTGAGTTCAGTGTTTAAGATGTCAAACCAGGCCATGAGTAGTGGTGGTGGCACACACTTTTGATCCCAGCCCTTAGAGGAAGAAACAGGCAGACCTCTGAGTTTGAGGTCAGCCTGGTCTACAAATCAATTTCTGGGATAGCCAGGGTTACACAGAGAAACTTTGTGTTGAAAAAAAAAAATAAACAACAACAAAAATGTCAAGACAGTACAAATAAAAATGGGATTTCAAAACACTGATAGTGAGGGAAAAATCATCGATAGTAAATATTGATCTAATCACAAAGAAAAATGAAGCTATAAACTGTATAGTTTAATATGCTACATCATATTTATTTTATTTTAGATCTGTTACTGTTCACCCCAAAAAGAACTAACTATGCTTAAAAGTCAGTGGCAGTCTCAGGCATTCAGTAAAACATGAATAAATTATTTCAAAATGTGCTTACATTTTTATTTCAAGTAAAGAATAAGCCTGGAGTGAAAAACACACTAAAAGCTGTTAAGATCAGTATTGATGAAGTAACATCCCATTTCATCCTACTGAAGAGTAAGCAGCATACTGGATGTAAAGTAGAATGGAAGTGTAATCTCAATGGTTACATTGACCAAATGGGTGAGCCATATATTAATATTTCTATAACATTTTCAGTCTGGAATTGGTGATTGATTGTGTGTCTATGTGTGTGTGTGTGTGTGTGTGTGTGTGTGAGAGAGAGAGAGAGAGAGAGAGAGAGAGAGAGAGAGAGAGAGAGGCAGAGACATACAGAGACAGAAGAGACAGAGACAGACAGACAGACAGAATTACTGTATCAAATTCCTTATGGAATACTAATCAATGGGGTGAGGCAAGTCTTCTCTTTCTAATATTGCTCTTAGGATTCCTTGCAATGTGTTGTGTAGGTAGATATAGATTCAACTCTATAGACAGATATAACGTATATTCAGATGATAGAGGTGTATAGACTCTTTGTAATTCTATATTTAAATCTCTTTGTTTCTTTGACCCATTTAAAGGGAGCCTTAACTGGAAAATAAACGATTCTGTCTCCTTCCCTGGAGTTCACAGCATGGAATTATTCCACAATTTATAGGGCCTGGAGTGTAATTTCTCTTTGTGGACTTATGATGTTTCCCATACTACAAGTCAGAGAATAAGCTATTTCTAGGTCATACTTAAATATTGAAGAGAGTCCTTTAAAATTGTTATAAAGGTGCTGAAATATAACTCTTCACAGTTGATGGCTTCTGACTGGGTAAAAGGATAGAGATAGGAGTTGGGGAGGCAGGGGAAAGACTCAGTTTTCTTAAAAGGGCTGACCACTGGAGTGGTCATATACTTCCAACAAGTATATTCTCAACACAAATTGGATTTGATGGCTTTTCTTTCGAGGGGGGGGGTGTTGAGTGGGGAGGGCTCAAGGGTGGGGAGGTGAACTTAGGAATAGGAAGTGAGTGTGATCGGGGTCCATTGTATGAAATTCTCAAATAATAAAAATGTTATGTTGGGGGAAAGAAATAAAGCAACACTTACCACTAGAAACTGAGGCAAAAAAGATAAAATATAACACCTGATGTAATGAAGTCATCCTACAAAGAGAAGAATGTCATTGTTTTTTAGAATAGAGAGTTTAAATTTACAACAAGTTTACCGACATCAGAATTTACACAAAGTGAGAGGGGTGGCTCTCTAGGTGGTGTTCACAGGGTGCCCAGGTAGTGTTAGGACAGCCTCAACATGGTGTGGGCTTCTCAGTCTTGACAGAGTTCTGCAGAGGTCACAATCAGCATTCCCTCTTCCCTGTCCTCTCTCCACCCCCACCTCACTCCCAGCTATGAAACGCTCAGTCACTGTCATCCGAACCCCTCCCTAATCCAGTTTCACATTTTTATTTTCTCTTCCAACCCATTTCCTTTCTTTCCATTTTTGGGTTCTCTGGCTGTCTGTTTCTGTCTCTCTGTCTCTCTGTCTCTCTGTCTCTCTGTCTCTCTGTCTCTCTCTCTCTCTCTCTCTCTCTGTGTGTGTGTGTGTGTGTTTGCATGTATGTGAGTGTGAGTGATATATGACAAAGAGCTCTGATTATCCTGATTATAACAGTTTCTATTTCTAAAAGAAAAAAATTAATGCGAATTCATTCATTAGTATATTGTCTTGATCACTTGTACGTGTATGTGCCCTACTAAATACTGAACAGGCCTTTAACACACACACATACACACACACACACACACACACACACTTCATATCCAGTCCTTGTATTGCTCTTGAATCTCTTTTTTCTTGAAAAAATAATTCTTGCTGACTACAAGTTACTACTTTTCCATTCTGGAAAGACTCAGTGAAACAGTATTTGGCAAAACCAGAACGGGGAACTGGGAAGGGGTGGGAGGGAGGACAGGGGAAGAGAAGGGGGCTTACGGGACTTTCGGGGAGTGGGGGGGGGCTAGAAAAGGGGAAATCATTTGAAATGTAAATAAATTATATCAAATAAAAAAAAGACAAAAAAAAAGTTTACTATAGTTTACTATAGAGGGTGACTAAGGAGAGCTACAGTGTAAAATCAGACACATTTTTAAAAAATCAATCTCTCTCTATTGAAGACAGGGCATTAGCAGATGTAAGTTGTTGAGAGAAATGCTTGTTTTCAAGCCGTACCTGTGGATACTTTCTCTGCTTTTGCTGCAGTCCTAGGCGGAGTGTTTTCTCTCTTTGCTATAGTCTTGTTCTTTTTCTACATGAGCTTGTGTGGGACACTGTTACTCAAATGTTTGCTTGTGCTAGTTTCCATTTGTCATGTGACATCCTGTCTTTGCACAGGCTGTCTAGTGTCTGAGATTGTCCTTTTGGTCTCTGCTACTGAAACCTACCCCAGAAGAGCAGCTAACTCTTTCAACACACCAACTTTGTGTGTTTTCTTTCACCCGTGTGTTCAAAGAAGCAATACACACTGGGAGGGCTGGAAAGTGAGTCTGAGGTTGTCTGTGTGTCTTAGAAGTTGGGATTCTCATGCTATACTTCATAGACCTAAAGAAGCTAAATAAAAAGGAAGGCCCAAGTGAAGATGTTTGAATCTCACTTAGAAGGTGGGAATAAAATAGTCATAAGAGGCAGATGGAGGGAGAGAACTGGCTAAGAGAGGGTATGGGGAGGGGAATAGAGGGGGTTCAAGATCAGGTATGGGCAGGGACAGGAGAGATGGCCAGATGGCCATGAGAATGAATGGAAATCTGCAACTGGCAGGGGTTGGGGAGGTGGGGATTGTGTGTCTTGAGGACATGCCAGAGACCAATCCTGTGGACAAGCACCAATTCATGATGCCATTAATGCTATGCTTGTAGACATGAGTCTAGAAAGCCTGTCCTCTGAGAGGCTCCACCCAGCAGCTGGTTCAGACAGATGAAGAGATCCATAGCCAAATAGTGAATGAAGCTTGGGGATTCTGATGGAAGAGATATGGAAAGGATTGAGGGCCCCTGAAGTGGATAGGAACTCCACAGGAAGACCAACAGAGTCAACTATACACCCAAGAATCAATCAATTAGCTGAGACTCACAGCATTAAGAATATCAAACCTGAAGAGGCTACCTACTGTAGGCTGGCAGGAACCTCAGTGGAGCAAATAGGGACAACACCCCGCCCACAAAACTTTTGACCCAAAATTGATCCTGTCTACAAGAAATGTAGAGATGGAGGACAGATCAGAGACTGAGGCAATGACCCAACAGTAACCAACCCAACTATCGCCCATCCCATGGACAAGCGCCAATTCCTGACACTATTAATGCTATACTTGCAGACTGGAGTCTAGAAAGCCTGTTCTCTGAGAGGCTTCACCCAGAAGCTGATTCAGACAGATGCAGAGACCCACAGCTAAATAGTGGATGGAGTTTGGGAACGCTGGTGGAAGAGTTGTGGGAAGGATTGAGGGACCCAAAGTAGATAGTAACTCCACAGGAAGACCCAACAGAGTCAACCAACCTGGATCCTCAGAGACCAAACCACCAACCAAAGAACGTATGGGCTGGATTTAGGCCTCCCCACATATATGTAACAGATGAACAGCTTGGTCTTCACGTGGGTCCCAAACAACTGTGTCAACTTGACATGAGCTGGAGTCATTAGAGAGAGGGGAGCTTCAGTTGAGGAAATGCCTTCTTGAGATTCATCTGAAAGGCATTTTCTCAATTGGTGATCAGTGGAGGAGGGCACAGTCTATTATGGGCGGTGCCGTCCCTGGGTTGGTGGTCCTGGATTCTATAAGAAAGCAGGCTGAGCAAGCCATGGAGAGCAAGCCAGTAAGGAGCATCCTTCCGTGCCTCTGCATCAGCTCTTGCCTCCTTGATCCTGCCGTATTTGAGCTCCTGTTCTGACTTCCTTCAATAATGAATGGCAATGAGAAAAGTGCAAGCCTAATAAACCCCTTCTTCTCCAATTTGCCTTTGGTCATGATATTTCATCACAACAATAGAAAGCCTAACTAAGACAAAGACTAACTTGCTAGGTGTGGTAGCACACACCCATTAATCCCAGGACCCAGGAGTCAGAGGCACATGAGACACTGTGAGTTCAAGGTCAACCAGATCTCCATAGTGAGCTACAGGACAGCCTGGCCTACATAGACTGAGATACCCTATTCCCCAAACAAAACAAAAACACAAACTCTAAAGATTGCTTCATGGTCTCCTGAAACACACATACACACACATGTCAAGACAAAAATAAACTTAGAGTCTAATTTAGGACTGACATGATGGCCAAAGAGTGCCTACCACCAAGATTAATGACTTAAGTTTAATCCCAGGGATCCCAATGGCAAAAGGACAGAACTGATTCCTGTGGGTTCTGTGGATGCTTTGTGATAGATACTCATAAATAAACACATGGACTTTTTGTTGTTGTTTTGTTTTTTAGGTTTGTTTGTTTTATTATTTAAGTAACTTCCAGAGAAACATAATCAAGGGTTCTGAAAAGGTTCCCTCCCAACTGTCTATAGAAGAACTAAGTGAAAGCTCATATTTAAAATATAACTAAGAAATTATTCAAAAGTCCAGAACAGAAATGGATCTGCTTAGGTCACTCGGACCAAGGGAAACATGTACTTAGTTCAAGGACAGAGTGCCAATGTCAGCTCTGAAACACCTGACTTTCAGTATTTCAATATTTGGGGACATAGTCTCATTCTCTGTGTATCACTGTCATGTTACTAGGGCCTTTCTGGATAGAGTCTGAGCCTGTCAGACATCTATGCTTTTGTGGACAGAAGAACCAGGATGAGAAAGGCTAGGCAGCGCTTTAAACACCTCCTACAGAAAGGACAGATCACAGGAAGTGGGAAGGAAGAACTTAGTGGGGAAATAAGAATTGTCAGCAACTTGAGAGTAAAGTTGAAACATCCCCCGTAAAGATGTGGGAACATTTCGGCTAGGGCAGGGTGTTAAGGGAGTTAAGGAGAGTAACTGTGTAAAAATGTGGTGTGTGTGTGTGTGTGTGTGTGTGTGACTTAAAAGAAATCCTGACATGAGGGACTACTCTTCTATTCTGTTAGAAGAAAGTTGCTCAGAAGTTACGTTTTGATCCATTGGTGTCAGGCACTGGCACCCACATGGCATGCAATTACACATCGATAATAAAAGTATCTAAAGGGAGATATGTGCCACATTCCTATTCACATGCAGTATTGATGAGAGACAGAGACAGAGAGAGCATCCTTCATAGCTGCTGACAGCTTGTAGAGCCGGTAGGCATAGCAAGGATTACAAGAATAAAAAAGATGAAGATGAAAGACAGCCCCCTGAGCTTTGGGGTGAGCTCTAGAAGTGTAAGTAGTGTGCCGTGTGCTCTCCATGTGTGGCCCAGGAAGAATAGGACTCCTTTCCAGGGATGACAGTCCCTTTCTCGGATGGACCTACCAAAGACCTAGGGCCTCCTGCCTCCACTCTGCCTTGTGAAAGTGACGTTATTCAACCCTCTCACTTTCTCAGCCTCTTAAGGCTTCTAGTGGAAGACAGGCTGCTTTGTGCAGGAACATACAATGAAAAATAAACAGAACGTTCGTTCCAAGACAACTGGATTCCAACTGGCAATGTTATAATGATACTTTATACTTTAGGGAAATTCCACATTTCAAAACTCTCTTTAGCTCAAATGAAGCCATTCCTTGAGAAACCAAAGCCCAACGTTTACCCAGTAAGCGCTGTGACACCTTGTGTAAACACCTGTTAGGATTATCAATATGAAACCCTGAGATACAAGATTTTCATTGAGAACCACTTCTTTTGAGATATAAAACAACTTCCGCACAGATTAAGATGAAATTGTATACAAAGTTAAAAGTCGAAGTTGTGTGCCTGGAAGATTTTTCAATAGCCATTTTTTTTGCTCCTGGGGTGACTCCCACCTCCTCCACTTCCCATGGCAAATTCGGTGGATAACCCACTGGCTCTTCCATATTTAACCCTCTGCACTCAACTGCTCAGCAATATGCAAGGAAAAATGTAATCTTCTTTAGGAAAATTCACTTTTCTATTTGTCTATTTAACTTGCACAGTAGTTTGTAAATTGCTAATTCTGTCTAAATATTAACCAGCTTAACTAAATGGAATTAAGCACTTATGGTACACTTTATGAACCACTAGGAAGCTGGAAATTCGTCTTGCATGTGGATTAATTGACAGCACCTGCGCTTCCACGGTACCAAGTATCGGGCATAGGCCTGGGGGATTAACAGAAAACACAGACACTGGTCATTCTGTAAGGAGAATGCCCCAGGCTTTACTGAGAGACTAGCAATATATATACCAGAGACCAGGGAAGGGAGCAGGAAAAAACAATTATAGCCATAGGTCAGGCACCTGGGACGTCCCTACCACACGGGTGGGAAGGCAGGAATCAAGCTAAGCTGCGGGATGTTTTGCTCTCAGGAAACCCGTGCAAACAGCTCAGCTGGGGGCGTTGAGCTAAGCGTGCCAGTTCCCAACAATTAATGTTGTCATCTATTCCAAGACTGCCTCTTACTTTCAACTCAGTCGCAAGCCTGAATTTTATACAATGGTTTACACCCAATGACATTTCATGAATTGCTATTGCAGAATACAGTATCTGAGGATTCCCTGGGAGATTCTTCTCAGATTCCTGGCCCTGTGTGAGTACTGTATGATAAGCCTATTGCAGGAGCTGCACACAAGAAGAAAAATATAGCCTTACAGGTTTTACATGCATATGTAGCCAAGACCATGTGGCAATGTTCCAAGATCCAGCTTTGGCTTGGAGAGGGGTTCCTGAGAAGGGGTGTGTGGGAGTGGTGAAAGAAAACAACTCAAAGTCAAATGATGGGGTGCAAGCTGACAGCCTTGTAGTCTGCTGGAGGTGGCTCCCCAGACAGCTCTCTGCGGATAGCTCTTGGCTCTGTAATCTGATTGAGATAGCTTTCTGCTCCAGGCAGCTCTTTCGCTTGAGATAGCTCTCTCTGCTTGAGACAGCTCTCTCTTGCTAGGAAAAAAGAACATTCCAAAAGCTCTCTGGATCACTCATGGGCTTTTCTGACCAGAGTCAGAAAAGTTGCTATTAAAAATATTCTTGGATTTGCTAAAGTAGCTAAAATAGCAATAACTAAAATAGCAATGTTCACTCTCTAAGCAGTTCTCTCTGGGTAGCTGCTAGAATAAAAATCTCAAAAAAAAATTAGAGACCAGTGTTCAATCTCTAGAGATCTCCAGACAACACATCCAGATAGCTCAACTCTTGCAGACCAAAGCCCAGTCTTTTATTTACTTATCAGTTCAGTCATTTACCTCAGGTTCCCTTTTGATTCACCCATGAATTAGCATTCCATGATTCTAGCTTCCTGACTCGTATGAAAAGACATCAGATACATTTTTTTTTAACATGGCAAATGAATTCAGAGATCTGCCTGTCTTTCTAAGCACAGACAATAAGCTAGCTGGATGGGATCTTGCCCTGTGACCACCACTCCCTAACTCTCTTTATCTCCTTCAGTGGTATCTTTCTGACAAGCTGGCTCACAGTGCAACTGCCTTTGTTCTTTTAGGTCCATGAATAGCTTTATACAATTCATATTATATCCTTATATTTTGCATAGTTGAGAAATTATATATTCTAGAACTTATGTTTTAAGAGTTCTTTATCAGTTCTTTATCACAGTCTTAAGGGCTGTCCTGACAGAGGGGATATTCCCCAATAACCTAGTCATCGTCAGTATCTCCCGAGGAAGGAGCATGAAGTTTATACAAACAAACCTCACGCCCAGCTGGCTCTGCTCCAGGGGTGGGAAACCCCATTTTGCGGTCCCTTTCTCATGACCATGCAAGACTCTGCAGCAATGGCCGGGAAGGTGGTTTAGATGAAAAGGTGCTCTGCCCCATCAGGTTCAAGTAGAGCATCTTTTTATTGTAAAGGAAATGTTACAAAGACCTTTTCCTCCCAAAGGATAGAACCAGGTTTCTCAGTTCTTTGCTCCAAATGAAACAGCAGCAGCAGGTTCTAATATACAAATGATGGAAGTGGACAGAAGGTAACTCTGAGATCTGCTGAGATGAGTCAACACTTAGATGAGAATGGCCCCAAGGACTGTGCTAGAATCTGAGGTCTTGTTTTTATCTGCTTCATATCTATACATTTCACTACCTAACAAAACCCTTTGACCATTTTATTTCCTAACAAGTTTGATGATTGTTTCATAGTTCCCATTGGAGTTCCTATTACCCAAGGCAGGAAGCACCCTTGAGCAAGGCACTGTCTTCAGCAACTGTATCTATATTTGGATTTTTTAATCCTATGATAAGGATGTAAGGTAGAAACCATTATTAACATTTTGCTGAAGAGACTCCTGGAGCTCTAGTTTGCCTTGAGGGCAGGTGGTAAAGCTGGTGCCAGCTGGGCTCTTCCTCCTTGGTACCCAGGCTCCTCATGCTAGAGATGTCTCCAGAGCTCTTTTGTTTCTGCTCTGTGTCTTCTCCAATATCCAGTCTATGTACTCAGCAACTTTGGTGTAGACTCCTGGTTGGTCCTTGCGGGCACAGCCCTCGCCCCAGCTGGTGATACCCACCAACTGCCACCTTCCACTGTGTTTACAGACAAAAGGGCCACCAGAATCTCCCTGGGTAACAGAGCAGAGAGAAATACAATGGCAGAGAGCTGTAACATTGATGACTTATATAAGGAGGCCCTTGTTCAGAGAGTGATGTCTTTAACATTTTGCAGTCACACTTTACATACTATACATGCAACTTCTCAATTTCCCTGTACCCCATTAGCCATGAAAAAATAAGTAGATGGTTATAAAGGCCAATTTATTCCCTTTCCCACTCTCAGATAAATCCAACAATTTTAGCATCTCTACCCCAAGTTCAAATCTACTTTGCTTGTATTTTAGCATGACCACGGCATGTAAAATTGTTCTTAAATATGGCATGTCCCTGTCCTGACTGTGACATAACTGTCACAGTCAATACATATTCTAACATAACTATTATAGGTAACATATGATATGCATTATGTGTGTTCAATTTGTTAAAGGCTATTTATAAAGTCTTTAAATAGTTTAACTCTAGAACTTCAAAACCAAAACTAACGAAATGTAACTCTGGAAATTTGCTTTTGAATGAACTGTCTCCAGTGAACTATTATGTGCCCCCTCCCCCATAGTCTAAGACATTACCTTACAAGCATCTGTTCCTCCTTCTTTGTAGCCAGCACAGATCATCTGCTTGGTTATAACATAATCTCTGTATTTTTTCTGACATTCTTCATTTGGTACCAAAGGAATAGTTGCCTTTTGTAGAATATTTTGAGTTTCACCTATGAAGCAATTAAGAGAGGAAATACAATAAATAGGGAAGTAAGAGGGAAATGGAGGGCAAGGGAAAGCAAGAGGTGGAGGGAGATGGAGAGAGAGGGAGAGGAGAAGGGAGGGAAGGAGCTGAAGTGATCTGTGTTGATCTCCTTCTAGTGAAGTGTTTCAGCTGTCCCTATCACCCAAGCTATCACAGACTTGGTTTCTATGATCTCAGCCATTCTGCTATATCGATCGATGCCCCTCTCAGAAAAAAGAAAATGTTGTTTCATACCTTTAACACAATAGATGTTCTTGACTTTCATTGTTTTACAAATTCAAATTATAATAAAAATATGTAATTTATGAGAATAAATCCTAAACATCTGACACCAGAGACGTATTTGGTTTCATAACAAATGTTACATTTACAGATAACTTAATTTCTACCCATGTCTATATTTCTCAGATATATGTATGTATGTATGTATATGCATGTGTATATGTGTGTGACCACATATATGTAACCAAGTAAACATAGTGAAAAATGAGAACTAATTGAATACAGTACTGACTGGTTTGGAAAATATAAAGAAGACACAGCCAATAATCTCTCTCTTTTTTTTTAAATCGCTCAAACATGTCTAATGATAATTATCTGCACTCAGTCTAGAAAGAAAGCATTCTTATTTCTAGAGAAATAAGTCTCAACACACAGGGCTCTTGAGTTCAGAGCCACACAAACAATTGATTCATCTATAAGGTCAATGGAAGGGAAAGGGAAAAACTCAACTCTATATTCTCTACCTTCCAATTAAAGCTGAACACCCTTCAGTTTTAAATTCAGATAACTAATACAGAAATGTTATATTGTTGGCAGCACTGTTGTGCAAGGGTCACAGTTACTTTGAATTGTAGTTACGACAGAAAAGAAAATGTTGTTTATGCCCTTAACTACTCCAACATTATGGGTAGATTTTAAAATAATTTGTTACAGAGTACATTAATAAATATATATCTTATCACTATGTGAAATTCTGTTAACAAATGTTGACACCTGTACTGCAATCTACTTTTCTTTCTTTATGAATCTATATATTTTACATAAAGATTTAACAGCATAGATGAAAAGTTAGATTTATTATATTACAAGATGGCATTTAAATAAATATTGAGAACTGTCCTTAAAGAGAGATGTTGGCACCTTGGCTATTGATACCAAGGAAGAACATAGTAAACATGGACACTCTGAGTACTGAGGACCAGATGGGCTTCAGTGGACTTGATAGCACCATAGGGCCACAGTCCTTCATGCAGAGTTATAAAAATAAGCTCTATTATGAGTAATTTGTGTAAAGGATTAGCTCATTGGTTTTTAATGAAAAAGAATCACATTCTTGGGAATCAGAGGACCAATATTTGGAATGAACAGAAAGGTCATAGGGTTGTTGAGTGGATCTACAGAAAGGTCATGAGTCAGGCTTGTTGGGTGAATCTAAGAAAGGTCATGAGCAAGGCTTGATGAGTGGATCTACAGAAAGGTCATGAGCAAGACTTGTTGAGTGGATCTACAGAAAGGTCATGAGTCAGGCTTGTTGGGTGAATCTAAGAAAGGTCATGAGCAAGGCTTGTTGAGTAGATCTACAGAAAGGTCATGAGCAAGGCTTGTTGGGTGAACCTAAGAAAGGTCATGAGCAAGGCTTGTTGAGTGGATCTACTTCATGTACTTTAGCATGTAAGACAGGAACATGACACATGTCAGCTGTACCTTGTTCCTTCGTGTAGCCCCATCCGGTCACCCAACAGTTGGTATAAATTGTATTTGTGTCAGCTTTGGAAGGCAGGCATACTGGTTTTTGGAATTCTGAAAGAAAATTTCATGAATAGATTTGGATTAATTAAAACCATAGATCAGGACTTTAAAAATTAGCATCTATCTTTTGCCTTATTCTTTTTCTTCAAAGCAACAGAGCAAGAACGAGCCATCTGGGACTACTTGGGAGGAGAAAGGAGAACACAAGAGAGAGTGAAGGGGGCGAATGCAATCAAAGCATACCACGCACATGTATGAAATATAACAAACCCATCGCTGAAACTAGAGTAAAAAGAACGGTCGTCCAGCTTTCTGATCAATTACTAAAGCCTACAATACAAGGAAATTCTCACATTTTATATGGCATTTTGGAATGAAATTTCCACAGGGAAGAGGGACTCTTCAATCAAAATTTATTGGTAAACATGAGTCTACTTTCTTATGCTTTGTTTAATATACACTGTAGCGGAATTCAGCAGCAAAGCAAAAATAGCCAAGTTGTTCCGGTGCTTTATTTGAATCCCTTGCTTAATTACTGCAAGAAAGCAACAAGGAGATCACCACACATATAGCAGACATTAGAGGTGGAAGGAGGAAAGGCAAGCTGTCTAAAGGTCATGTGACTGTAAACAAACACTTGTAGCTAATGGTGTTGGCAGACATTCCGTTTCTGTGGAGCAATGTGCCTCCAAAGGCAGTTCCATGCTCCGTGTTCCCCCATTGCCGACCTAGAGTATTCTTGGCCATTAGCATCTACTCCAATTCACTTTCTTTCTTTTTTTAAAGATTTATTTGTTGTTATATCTAAGTACAGTAGCTGTCTTCAGCCACACCAGAAGAGGGCATCAGATTTCATTACAGATGGTTGTGAGCCACCATGTGATTGCTGGGATTTGAACTCAGGACCTTCGGAAGAGCAGTCAGTGCTCTTAACCACTGAGCGATCTCTCCAGACCCACATTCACTTTCATATGGTTGTATATGTCTAAGCCTAAGCCATAGCCATTCTGTCAATCTTGTCAAAAGATGGCCAATGTCTCCAGATGCCAAAATTTTTCCTATACCGACTGTTTCAATACCATGCACTCAGTTGCACACCACTCTAAGAAAGGAAACTCTTTTGCCCCTTAGGTAGCAGTGAATGTATGGTAGGTCGTGGGATTTCTATTTCCCAGGAAGCCTCATCTCTCTCTCTCTGCCTCACCAACCAGGGCACAAAGATAATTGCTGCAGATCTGTCTTCTCATTCACACTGAAGTGGAAATGAACACCAATTCAATTGAGTTGTGCACTTTCCTCTTAAATGTGGTGCATACCAGTATAATTCAGGGGAGTCTGAAGCTTTATTAAGGCAATGTCGTAATTGCCTTCTGAGACTTTGTATTTCTCATGAATAATAAGCTCCTTTATTCTTGAGGAAGGTGTTTCATTTGTAATCTCTGACAGATTAAGGATCCCGCCATATATACGCCAAACATCTATATAGGGAATCCTAGGAGAGAAACAAAATAATGTTGGCATTCTTCGTTGCTCCGTTTTCTTAGTACATTTTCTTGAAAGGAGGGAAGGAGAAGAAAGACAATATTCCATATGACCTAGTTACTTTTTCTGGCAAGGCAATCTATCATTGCTTGCAGCAGTAGTATTGGGCTTTGAAGATTTAGTTTATAATAAAACTTTTTTCCACTTAAGACTCCCTTTTGCCTGAAAAGTTTTTTTTTATGTTTGTGTGACTATATGAAGCACTTACACACAATTTACTGATAATATATTATAAGGAAATTTACTTCAAGACTATTCTTTGCTGTATGGATAATTTTACCACTTATTAGCAAATGCACATATTAATAGAATAACGTGCTTGTTTATTTCCTCATAAATAATTAAAACATGTCTGAATATTTGATACTAAAAGACGAAGAACATCCTCAATGTTTTTAGGAGCTCCTTAATATTTTACATTTATAACTAATAATGATTATGTGGACCACCACTTCACATAAATATGGAGGACCAAACAATAGTCTTAGGTTTAGGACAATTTATAAAGTTTTGGAAACTCTATCTAATACCCAAGCCCATGTTGTATTTTGAATTAATCTTGATCAAGGTTCCTTCAGGGACCTTTACTGTTGCTAAAATCTTGGAAGCCCTCATATTCAGTTGCACTGGGTCCATATAGGCTTACAGTTCACAGTATAAACGCTGTGGCTGAAAATGCTCAAAATGTACCTACAAATTACTGTATGTTTATTACAAGTAAGAAATGCCAGAATGCTTCTGTGTTTATGAAGACGCTTTGGGAGAATCAAGTTCAGTTTACCAAACCTAAAAACAATTGCCTTCATTAAATCAGAGCCATCAAGCAGATGTATTGATTAAAATAAGCCCCAGAAGGAAAGTTTTGGAAACTCTATCTAATTAAAGTTGCTTAAAATCTACCTATCTACCCTTCGAATTTTAAATTAACCATGCAAAAGAGCTTGCTTCTCAAACATGAGGATTCAAGTTCAGATCCCCAACATGGAACTAGGGCTAAGAATGTTCCAGGTGACAGGGATAGGCGGGTCCCTGGGATTTGCTGTGTAACCAGTCTAGTCAAAAAGGTTAGCACTCGGCTCAGTGAAAAACCCTGTCTCAACAAATAAGATGAACAATCAGTACAAGAAGACACCTAAGATTAACCTCTACATGTGCATACACACACACACACAGAGAGAGAGAGAGAGAGAAATTGGTATAATAAGATGAACCTAAAACTTACCCATCAAAGCAATGGGCAGCTGTCAGTATCCATTGGTTTCCAATGATGGACCCTCCACACAAATGATTGCGAGATACCATCTTCACTTGGAGGCTGACCTGCCATGGCCACTCCCCTAGAGAAGAGTCTGTTCCTCCCACAATGCGTGCATTTATTTTTGTTGTACAGTCTGGAAAGTGTTGAGGTGTGTGGCAGAATTAGACACAGATTAACATTCCCTCCCTTACCAACGTAAACTGTCTAAGTTAGGGTTTATTGCTGAGAACAGACACTGTGACCAAGGCAACTCCTACAAGGACCAGGTTCAGAGGTTCAGTCCATTATCATCAAAGTGGGAACATGGCAGTATGCAGGCAGGCATGGTGCAGGAGGAGCTGAGAGTTCTACATCTTCATCTGAAGGCTGTTAGCAGAATACTGACTCCCAGGCAGCTAGGATGAAGGTCTTAAAGCCCAGGCCCATAGTGACACACCCACTCCAACAAGGCTACACCTAAAAGTGCCACTCCCTGTGCCAAGCATATACAAACCATAGCAGAAACCACATAATCAGTCCCATCTAATGAGACCAAGACGTTAATCACAACAGTCAATCCAGCCATGCAGTTCTGTAACAAGTGGGCTTCACTCACCAGAGCTGTCCACAGCTTTACACAATCTCAGAGAATAACCAGAGCTCCCCTGTGCCCCATAGGTGATCCTAGTTGGAGAGCCATCCGTGGACAACTTTAAGGAACATTTACACCTGGAAATAAATGAACAGTATAAAATTAAGCCCACACAGAGTGAAAGCTAGAAAATAATTACCTTTCTGATTATCAAAGAAAGGTTCCCTTACCCCTCCTCCTTGCAGTCTTGGGGAAGTAACGAGTAAGTAAAAAACTGACAGCGGATTGTCTTTGTACAAGTCTCTCGACACAGATCTACTCCTTGCACAAAGGCCACATTCAGTTCTTCCCCTTCAAAGTCAACTCCAGGGTAAATTTTGGAATGGCAGGGTTCTGCACCATATACAAACATCAAAGGATACATAACAAGTCAGGAAATAAGTCACATCGGCAGTTTCTAAACTCTTAGAGGATCCCAAGATGTGTTGCACCTTGTGGCTGTTAGTGTTTGTCAACTTGACACAAAATAGGGTCATCTGAAAAGATGGAACATCAGTTGAAGAATTGTCTCCCTCAGACTAACTTATAGGCATATCTGTGGGAGGTTCTTTGGATTAATAATGGATGGAAGAGGGACCAGCCAACTGGGGCATTGTCAACTCTGGGCAGGTGGTCGAGGGATATGAAGTGTGTGTGTGTGTGTGTGTGTCTGTGTGTGTCTGTGTGTGTCTGTGTCTGTGTCTATGTCTATGTCTGTGTGTGTCTGTGTCTGTGTCTATGTCTATGTCTGTGTCTGTCCGTGTCTGTGTCTATGTCTATGTCTGTGTCTGTCTGTGTCTGTGTGTGTCTGTGTCTGTGTCTATTTCTATGTCTGTGTGTGTCTGTGTCTGTGTCTATGTCTATGTCTGTGTCTGTCTGTGTCTGTGTCTATGTCTATGTCTGTGTCTGTCTGTGTCTGTGTGTGTCTGTGTCTGTGTCTATGTCTATGTCTATGTCTGTGTCTGTCTGTGTCTGTGTCTATGTCTATGTCTGTCTGTGTCTGTGTATATGTATGTGTATGTGTAATCAATCAAAGGAGCAAGCCAAAAAGCAGCATTTCTCCACGGTCTCTCCCAGTTCCTACCTCTGCCTCTGCTTGAGTTCCTGGCCTGACATCCCTCAGGAATCGGTTATGACTGGGAAATGTGAACAAAACAAACCCCTTTCTTCCCTGACTTGCTTATTAGTCACAGTATTTATCACAGCAACCAAGAACCAAACCAGGACACACATCATGTGTCACCAAGGCTGAGTCACAGTACCAGGGCGAGCTTTTCTGCAGGTGAAGAGACTGTATCCAGATACAGCATTTTCTTGAGGAATAGGGGCACTTGGTCTTCCACTTGTCGATGTCTTAAGAAAACAAACATTTCTATTAAAAATAAATGAGAAAGAGAAAGAAGACAGCATTAGAAGCACTAGACAGATTATTTTCTTCCTTCCTTCCTTCCTTCTTTCTTCCTTCCTTCCTTTTCCTTTCCTTCCTTCCTTTTTTCTTTCTTTCTCTAAATATAAGCGAGTCCAGAAATTGTAATCTTCCAAGAAATTCTCTTTAGTCAGTCAGACTACAAGACTCAAAAAAACATGACAGGACTTAAATATAAGTGGATTCACTTTTCTCTCTGGAAAAAAAAAAAACAACTAGTAGGTACAGACAGCCAGAAAAGAAGACAGAGAAGTAAAGTCTACCTTCTAATTAGAAAAAGAAAACAGAGAAGGCATCAAAGGACTGTTGTTTTGAATTTATGCTGCCAGCGGTATTATATCCACATGCATTCTTTTGAGGGCCCCACAGTGTATATAAAGTAAATGTCGTGGAAAGATGAAGAGGTCAGACTAGACCATAGATCGGGATAAGCAGGGCTCCGATTTCTCACAAGATTAAAGGATGGATTGCAGGAGCAGCTATTACCCAAGCCAATCCCAAACTTTAATGCCAGTGAGAACGCTGTCTGCCCCCTTTCGCCGATGCTGCCGTGGTTCGACTAAATAATATGCTTATTTTATGGAAGAGAAGGTGTGTGGACGAATCTGCTAATCTGTGAAGTAGCCTGCACCTGGTTGAAACACATCCCTTTAAACCACAGGCTCCAGCGCTGTTAGGGCAACCGGCAAGACTCTGGCAAGCCTCTTCTAGGAACAGAAAAGGCTGGAAGGGAGCTCAGGCGGCTCCCACTCACCTCTGTGATTCTGTCTTCCATTCGTTCGTGTAGAACGTGAAAAAGTGGCAGCTGGGATGGAAGGTGCAGATGGTTCGGCACACAAAGGCGTCGGGGGTGATAACCTGGCCTACGTTCAGGTCTGCGAAGGCAAAGTGCTGGAAAATATCCACGGAGCAACCTGCGAACCCAGCGGCGGACATTCCTCAGTGGCACAACACCCGAGTTTGCTTGTGCTTCAGCAGAGTAGCTAAAGTGATTATGACAATTGCTAGTTGCAGTCCTATCAGCGTCCGTCCTGAGTTTAAAATTGCCTGTTGAGAGACTGAGGCAGCATGCACTGGTGCGGCACAAGTCTGCAAGAGGTCCGCTGGGTATAGCTTACACTTTACTGTTTTTAATGGGATTCCTGAGTATACGGATATGCAGTTCTCTCTGAATCCCGTGCCCTATCTTGGGCTTTCCTTCGATGGTTCATTTTGTTCAATCTCAATGTCTTAGTTTTTGTTTTCTTATTTTATTTGGCTAATTGTAGTTTGCTGCAGGCTTTGGTTGGCATGCAAGAGATGTGAAAATCCCTACCCCTTAAAAAATCAAGGCCACGTTTGGAAATATCCTGGATTTTTGTCATTCACAGAAAGACATTTAATCAGGCTGAAGAAATATGGGAATTCACTCCAATTCAGGAAAGCAGGCATAGGGGAGTCCAAGACTGGGCAAGTACAAAACTGAACATGTGACCTCACTTGTTAAATCTGTGTTTAAAACATATTTGTGCTTTGCCCCCAGCAAAACTCCTGGTGACACTTGTTTCCCAGTGTTGGGAGTATGGCCGGGTGGAAAGTCACATTCCACATGAATTGGGTAATACCTGTTCCCGCTCTCACTGGACTAGGTCAGTTACCCTACAAAGGCAGTTTTTTCTAGACCAAGGTTTCTGTGTGTTTTCGGTATCTTCCACACATGCACATTGACTTGTAATTTTCTACCATACTATAGCACAGCATAAGGTCCTGTGATGGTGAACATTATGTTTAAAGGATACATTTATACCACAGTTTCTGTATCCATTCCTCTGTTGAGGGATATCTGGGTTCTTTCCAGCTTCTGGCTATTATAAATATGGCTGCTATGAACATAGTGGAGCATGTGTCCTTATGACATGTAGGAGCATCTTCTGGGTATATGCCCAGGAGTGGCATAGCTGGGTCAGCAGGTAGTACTATGTCTAATTTTCTGAGCAATTGCCAAACTGATTTCTAGAGTAGTTTTTACCAGCCTGCAATCCCACCAACAATGGAGAAGTGTTCCTTTTCCCCCACATCCTGCCTAGCGTCTGCTGTCCCCTGAGTTTTTCATCTTAGTCATTCTGACTGGTGTAAGGTGGAATCTCAGTGTTGTTTTGATTTGCATTTCCCTAATAACTAAGGATCCTGAACATTTCTTTAGGTGCTTTAGGGCCATTCGAGTTTCCTCAGTTGAGAATCCCCTGTTTAGCTCTGTACCCCATTTTTAATAGGGTTATTTGACTCTCTGGAGATTAACTTCTTGAGTTCTTTGTATACATTGGATATTAGCCCTCTATCAGATGTAGGATTAGAAAAGATCTTTTCCCAATTTGTTGGTTGCCGTTTTGTCCTATTGACTTTGCCTTACAGGAGCTTTGCAGCTTTATGAGGTCCCATTTGTCAATTCTGGTTCTTCGAGCATAAGCCATTGGTGCTCTGTTCAGGAACAACAATATATATTGTATATATATACACAATGGAGTACTATTCAGCTATTAAAAACAATGAATTTATGAAATTCTTAGGCAAATGGATGGAACTAGAAAGTGTCATCCTGAGCGAGGCAACCCAATCACAAAAGATCACACATGGTATGCACTCATTAATAAGTGGAAGTTAGCTCAAAAGCCCAAAATAAACAAGTTACAATTCACCCAGCACAGGAAGCTCAAGAAGAAGGACTTAAGTGCTTTGGTTCCTCTAAGAAAGGGAACAAAATACTCACAGGAGCAATAAGGGAGACAATGTGTGGAGCAGGGGCTGAAGTAAAGGCCACTCAGAGACTGCCCTACCTTGGGATTCATCCTATAAATAGTCAACAAACCCTGACACTACTAAGGATGACAAGAAGTGTATACCCAAAGGAGCATGCAATGGTTCTCTCCAGAGGGGCCCTGCCAGAGATTTAGAAATACAGATGTGGATGCTAGCAACCAACCATTGGACTGGGCATGGTGTCCCCAGTGGAGGAGCTGGCCGATGATCCAGAAGAGCTGAAGGAGTTTACAGCCCCATGGGAAGAACAATGATTTCGGTCACCCAGATGCCCCAAGACTCCCAGGGACTGAACCATCAACCAAGGGGCACACATGGTTCCAGCCAAAAATGTGGCTGAGGAAGATCTTGTTGGGTATCAGTGGGAGGAAAGGTCCTCGGTCAGATAAAGGCTCAACAGAGGCCGCAACAAAGGGAAACCGAGGGGGAGAGGTGGGAGTGTGTCGGGTAGAGGGGCATATATGTGGAGGCAGGGGGAGGGAGGAGAAGTTGGGGGTCTTTGGAGAGGGGGGAAAATGGGAAAGATTTTACCATGGCGATGTAAATGAAGATGGTATTCAATAAAAAAGAATAGTATCAAAAAAAAAAGGATATATTTACTGTGTTTGGCTTGCAAAAACAAAATTTTCTTTTAGCTTGTATAAGCCATGAAGAACTTGCTCTTACATTGAATGTACCCTGTAAGCTGGCTTTGATTGACCACTTCCTGGTGCAGTTGGGAAAAAAATAAAATTGCTGTGTTACAAAACATGCTGCCACCTCTGCTATTCTTGCAAGGTGATGGGGCAAAGATTAAACAGGCTAGATGCTACGTTCTGATTTTGTGTGAAACACTTGCTTCACACAAACCGAGATACCTGCTGGATGTATGTGGCAAAAATCAAGCCTTGCCCACACACAAATAGGATATGAGTGAACTTGGCGTCCCAAAATTATCATGTTGTGGTTTTTGCCTTTATAGTCCTTTGGAATATAAATATAATAATTACTATTTATATTAAATATATATATATATATATAAAACAATTACTAGGACCTTAGAGACTCTTTTCAGTTTGATCCTGGCCAGTCTTTTTAATAAAAAGTCTCTAATTTACTAAAACCAAAAACTTGAGTCAGACTAGCAGTGAACTGGTGGTGAACTGGTGGTGAATCTCTGAATGACCCCCAGACCCATAAGTCCTTGCTAGACGCAGCCACTCCCCCACCCCCTACCCCCTCTCCAGAGTCATGAGCTAAATGAGCTTTTTTTTTTTCCTTTACATATTTCCTGTCCTCTGGCAAATGGTTATGGCGGCTGCAGGGTGCAGGCTCAGATATGCACAATATACCAAACAGAACGCAGTTGAATAAAGAGCCCTATTTCCTTGGAGGCAAGCCTTCAAAACCTAGAAAATAAAAGGGGGTGCTGAAACTAAATAGTTAACATATTTAAGCCGGCTGAATGGCACAGGATGGTGGGGATACGTTGAGGAAAAAAAAAAACAAAAAGGAAAAGAGATAGGTTGTTTTTGACTTCTCAGTCTTTGATAGAGAGGTCAGATTTCAGAATTCAGACCCTAACACAGGGCCTGGTGTCAGCCAGCATTGAGTATTGGGACTATTTACTGTAAGTGAACTGGTTTCAGTAAATCTCCCCGCTGGCACCTTGATGTCCTAAATTTGAAGGCAGTTGTCTGGATAATTCAAGTAGAGCTACCTCTGTGTCTGAAGTTGCAGGACTTTGTTGATTCATGGCTATATGCTTATTTCAGTAAATACGGACACCATCGATCGACCTTGTTGTTTTCTTTGTGATGGAGCCTCCTTTCCTAGTGATGCTGTTGTAGGCATGCTACAGTAAAGCTAGAGGTTTAAGTGACATAAATTTATGGCATTTCCTAGTGGTCAGAAGGCCAAAGTAACTCTTGCTATCTGCCCGTCAAAGGTTGGCTGGCTTCTCTTCCTCTGGAAAGGCTTGTAGGGAGACCTGGTCATGCCCTTTACGGTTTCTGCAGACCACTGGCACCCTTTGCTTTTGGATTTTTCTTCCATCTTTAAAAGTAGCAATAGAAACCTTTCAAGTCTTCCTACCTTTGACACTGACCCCTCTGTTTCTCTCTATATCAT